>NW_011888910.1:3507989-3533550 GCF_000151845.1 Pteropus vampyrus
CCTGCCCTGGCCACTGAGCATGCCCAGTGCCGCCGCACGGGCCCCCGGAGCCGCACTCCGCCGCTCCGGGTTTTCCGGACGCCCGCACAGGAGAGGAGGGGAGGCCGGCGGGGCGGGGAGGGGCGGCGGAGGGGAGTAGTGAGCTCCGCTCGCGGCCGAGGAAGGCTGGCGGCCACAGGGAGCTAGCCAGCAGGAAGGGGCGTGGCGAGAAAGCTGTGGGCGGGGTCCTGGCGAGCCGTGGGCGGGGCCGCGAGGGCGGTGGGCGGGGCTCTGACTTCCCCTAGTCCCCTCGCGGAGATCCCACCCCTCTGTGGCGCCGCCCGCGGACTCGCCTCGACGTGGGTGCAGGTTCCTGGGGCCCGGTGCCCATTGGGGCAGGCATTCCCTAGCCCTAAGTTGAATAGGAGGCCGTGGGGACGAACCGGCCCGCGCCTGGAGCCCACCGCCCCGACGGCAGCGGCTGTGCAGACTTTCCTCCTAGAGAAAGCATTGCGCCCGCCGCAGTCGCCTGTCCCGGGCCAGGCCAGGCCAGCCCGCAGAAGGCTGGCGGCGTGGCCAGGTGGAACCCTCTGCCCTACCACGTGCCCACCTCCCCCGCGGCAGCCGCCAAGACCCGGAGCCCGGACCATGTGTCCCGCGGTGCGGCCCGGCGCGCTCCGGCAGGCTAGCTGGGCGGCAGGCCGAGGCCGGGGGCGGGAGCCGGGCGCAGGCGAGGGCGGCACGAGGGCGCGGCTGCCTCCACTCTGCCCACAGCTTCCCCCACGCCAGGCCTCCCTGTTCCTCTTGGAGCATCCACCTTCTCGGAAGGGGAGCTGGGAGGAAAGGCTGGAATCGACTCCTGGGAGGTCTGGGTTCTAATGGAACGAAGCTGTCACTGGTGGTTCTTAGGAGAAGCGGTGCGGAAAACTACCCAGCAGGCTCTCTCGGTCAGAACAACGATAGGCTGGTCCTTCCTCCACTTCACAGGGCAAATGGGCAAAGGGGAAGGCCAGCATGGCTAGCTTCCAAGGCACACCTGCCGGGAGACTGGACGTTTCCTTTCTTTTTCCGTGCGAAATGTGGAAGGGGCTTCCTGGCCTGACCCTCCCGAACAGCCAGCAACTTCAAACCTTCCTGCCGAACGCAGCGGAACTTCTCCATGGGGCACTACAGAGACATTTTTTTTCATTTTCTCTCCCACCCCTACACCTGGAAGCCACCGTCAAATCCTACTTTTCTCCCAATGCATCTTCTCCTGCCACCTGATTCCTGGTGCTCTACCTAGCTCTAGTTCCTAACCGACCTCCCAGTCACCAGGCTCCTCCCACAAGTTTTCTTCCTAAAACCCCATTCGATGGTGCCCGAAAATACAGTTTAACAAACCCACAGCTTTGCGCAGACCCCGTTGAGCTTCCTGCCCTCCCCACGCCCAAGAACGAGCCCGACGCTTGCTCTTAAGTCACTTCAAGTCGAATCGCTATTCTCTTTATGCTGATGCCTCTACCAGCAAATCCCTCTGCCTTGGCATGCCGCTTCCCTTTCAACCTTAAACTCCAGCTCCGACGTCACCTCGAAAGCATAGCCTTCTGATTTCCAGGGCAAAATTAGGAATCCCTCTCCAGTGGCTCTTGAAGCACTCAGGCGTGCTCCATTGCAGCACTTATCTTAGTGTATTTTAACTTTTATCCACTCCTCTCTCACTGCCATTTCAAGACTATGACCTTCTCCCAAGTCTCATCTTCAATTTGACACTCCAGCCCCTGGCACCGTCCTCTACATACAAAATAAATTTTTGCTCAATAATTTGGAATTCTAGTGCCCATAATAAAGCCCGATACGCACACATCCAATTCCCATTACTAAATGCTTTAACAACAGAATCACACGTTAAAGTCCCCACCTCCTTTGACAAGGCTCTCAAGTTGTCTCTTTGACAGCCAAGCCAAATCTCACTCCTTTCTCCAAATTTTTGTGCCTCTTTCCTCTCACTTAACAATTTCATTATTTGCTGCATTTGATTATTGTCTCTCTAGGCACACAAATTCATTAATGTATGTTGTAAGCTCCTTGAAGGCAAAGACTAGGACTTTATCCGAGAAGTCTCAAAGCAATCAGCACACACTACTCAAAAAAAGTGCTCAGATACTTGCAAGAAATGGTTAAAAATCCCGCAAGCACAGTAAAATATAAAGAAAAAAGAGATCTTCAATATAAAATGAACGCATCTCACTTATAAACCTATATAAAATGATAGATAAATATAAATATAAAAAAACATTTCTTTTTCTCATGGCCATCATAAACACAGAATTTAAGTATTCACAAGTTGCTCCACCATGTGCTTAAGGAATTGTAATGTTAAGTATATCATCTCTAAAGTCTCCAATACTACCACTGTTAATGAGAGAAGGGAAGAAAAAACAAGACAGAAAGATATTCACAATAACCATACCGATTAAGCTAGTACATTAGAGATATATGCAGTCACAGAGTAAGGCGACTTTCCTCATTGAGGGGAAAAAAAGGGTGGGGGGGCAGGATTACAGTGTAAAAAATTAACTCCAAAAAGTCAATTTACATGGATCTTTAATTCTGATGATCTGGCTTATCTATGATGATATAATTATCCATTGACATTAAGAGTATCCACTGGGTAGAGGTCACCTCCATAACAAAGTAGGAGTAAGCCATTCTCCTAAGCTCAGCTCCAGCTACCTCTCTCCTTTCACAAATAGTTGGTTTCCATCTTAATCCAGAACACTGGCAGAGGAGACTGGTACTAAGGTACCCTACTAGTAACTGAGATATTGAGCAAGTCTTCAATTGTCCACTTTGTTCCTCTCATCTGCTTTCCCACTGATCTGTTGAATGCTGTTTTGTTTATGTTTATGTTTTATCTCATTAGTTCAATTTGTCTTACTTTTAAACAAATTGTGCTTCCTTCCCTCATTTTTTAATATAAATAACATTTTATCAGTGCTCATAATAGAAGTAAATATGTCTAAGATTATTTAATGGCTTAGAATTTATATCACCTTTTATGAAATAGTGAAGTTCTGCAGTAGTTACCATGACCACATGTGTGGGTGCTGTGAAAGTACTTTCTCAGTAAATTGAGAATAAAAGTAAAGTCACATCCCCTAAACTCATCGAAAAAGATATTTGCATTGTACCAAAACTACAGGCAACACAATAGTACTAGTAAAATATATAAATCTTAAAGATTATGGAAGTGAACAAGTGAGAGAACATACACATGCAATTAAAATACTACACATGTACCAGCAATAAGCTTCAACTCTTACCTGCGGTGAGCCACTGGTGGAAACCAACCGAAATCAGTTTTCAAATTTATCCGAACAATCAGTAATTGACATTCAGTACCACTCAAGATTAGACTCTTCAAATCGGAGTCAAAGCGGTTTCCCTCTCGTAGAACAATGACTAATATCTTAAATTAGAGGTTCTCCTCTTTTCCCATTCAATAGCCCAACTGGTGACTTCTTCCATTCCCCCAACAATCTGCATTTCATCTACATTTGAATTCCAAGGCAAAAGAGAAGAGATGGGGGATGGGACTGGAAAGACAAAAGAAGCCAAGATCTTGTAGTAACTACTACTCTCAGAGCCAAAGGCATTTTGAGGTTGGATGACTGTGGAAAAGCTTCCCAATTTTGTACCCCAAAAGCATAACTTATTTTGGCTACCTCTTCCAAAACGTAAGAAAATGTCAAGCCCGAGAAGCAGAAGAAAGAAACATAGTTATAAGATGAATTCAGATGCTAGGGCCTTTCCTGAACATGGAGCCAACCAGTTTTTCCTTATCTGAAAGCTTAAATTTCATACCAGTGCCACCCCCGTCCCCCGCCCCTTTTTCCCCAGACAATCAATAACCTCTGATTCCTGGTTTCAGCTGCTGCTTCCTTCCATGGCCAAATAGTCAATTTCCCCATTTCCACTGGCAACCTCTCCTTACCTGCATCCATCTTGGTCCCAACTATTCTCTCTTTTGTACAGAAGCTAGTACCTAATCCAGCTGCCACACTACTATTTCCTGGCCAAATGCCACCACTTATTCAATCTCTTTGCCCTAGTGATATCTGCACATTTGATTTCACCAATTTCCTCTTAGGCTAAGGTTTCGCCATTAACCAAACCTCATCTATATCAAGGGTAATTTTCTCTCTAACTAGATTTAGAGTTTAACTGCAGTTCTTTTTTTCTATATAGTTAATCTTGACTCTTCCAAAAGAATCCTTGTAATATGTATTTGTTGTATTTTCTTTTGGTTAAAGTAATTGATTAAGATGCAGGAAGTTTTTCATTTTTAACAGTACATATTACCCCACCTCCAAAAAGAGAAATAACCAAAAGTCATAAAAAGTAAACATCCTGGAGGGACTATCATGACATTTTAGTTGACTTTACACCAAGGCAGTAACTACTTCATTTTGGACTCCCGAAAATTCATCAAATGTAAGTGTCCCTTAAGTTATTGTGATGGACACTAAAGTTTGCCACTCAGGTTAGAAGAATCTAGTAACCTCATTATCTTCTTGCCTTTACAAGAGAGAGATGATCTATAAGAAAGAGCAACTAGGCAAAAGATGAGTGTGGACAATCTGGCTGGTAAGGAAAACAGATCATCCACACTCATCTTCTGCTGTAGAACCCAGAATTAGCACTGGACCAGAGCAGGTGGGGATTGAATGTAAAGAGTAAATGAATCTGAAAATAAAACTGTAGCCACACAAGCATGCAGAAACATGTATCGGAGCTTGATTTTTTTCAATCACTAGTATTGTCTAGTGCAGAGGTCCTCGATTTGTGGTCCCCAGACAGATAGCAACAGATTCACCTTGAAACTTATTAGAAGTACAAATTCTCTATCTACCACCCACATATTGGCACCCAACAATCTGTTTAATAACTCTTCCGAGTGATTCTGATACATGCTAAAATTTGAGAAGTTCTGGTTTGAACAGTTTTGTTTCTTTGTTGTTATTGTGGCTTTTAAATCAAATTACAGATTTCAAACCATTAGTGCATCTTTAGATTATTTTAGTAGATCTTGACAAGTATTTTTTAAATGAGACAGGATTGAATAGATAGAAGGAAATGGGCTTGGAAAAAGAATCAGTGTGCACTCATCATTCCACTATGATGACTATTGTTTCCATTACACACATATATATTTATATATATACATACATGGATATATGCGTATACTCACATGGGTATATATATACACACAGATGAATATATACACACACATATATACACGTGTATATTATTACTAGGACATAATGTAAAATACATTTCTTAAACTTTGCTTGAGATAAAAAAGTTTTGAAAACCAGTGTTTGTGAGATGGGTAACAAACCCTTGCAATGTTGGATTGCTTCTTACATGTGAATGGTATTGTCAAAGTGTTCTAAAACCATTTTCTTAAATGGTTTAATGGTCCTCCTTTTTTCTGTACTACAAAAGTGTATTATTTCTCCATAAATACTACAAAGGTGTTCAGACAAGTTTCCTTTCTGAATTATCACATACTCTAGAGTAATATATTTTCAACTAACGAGAAGTTATAGTATATGTTTTAGGCCTTTACTTTCCAATGGATGTAGAAGCATTTCCAAAGAGTATCTCTAACACACTGTGCAAGGTGAGTGCAGTTTAATTTGGTCAACAACAACATTTAAAAAAATAAACACAAACAAGAAGCACTTACCCTATGCTGTGAACTATTATAAGCACTTTACAAATATTAATCCCTTCAATTCAACAAGCAACTAATAAAAATTACAGCTAACATTTACAAACAACCCTAAATAAGCTCATCCATCCATAAAACACTGTTTAGAATTGGTGCTATTACTGTCTCCATTCCTAGTAAGTGAGAAAACTAAAATTAATACTCAGGTTCAGATAACTCTAGGTTCTGAGCATTGAATCCTTAAGTTATTGTCGGTCATTTATTCAATAAATGTTTATTGACCACTTTTTGTGTGCCAGGCCTCTTGCTAATCAATGTATATACAATCATACCTTCTCCTAGGCAGCTAATAATCTATTGGGATATAGACATTAAATTGTCAGAAAAAATGTCTTAATTATAAATCAGGGATAATTGTAAGAAGTTGTGCACATATATAATCTGGAGATAAGTCTGGTCTGCTATTTCCCCTGAAACAGTGTCTATCACTCCATGTACACTCTAGATCATTGAAAAATTATTTTTAAATGATTTGATAGCTATAAAAAGTATCTAAGCAAGCCATCATGGGAGGAAATCAACATTCTGACTTTCCATGCAATTGCTTTACAGTTTAGCATTTAAAAAAATGAAATATTAGACATTCAAAATGACAAAAAGAATAATACAACAAAAACCTGTGTATCCATTCCCTAAGTAAGGATAATATTTCCATATTCAAGCCAATACTTGGCAGACTTTTGAATACTTTATGGAAGATAGGGAGTATACCATATTTTGCTCAGTATTTAGGGCTTGTTTAGTTGTTTTTTTTTAAAAAAAAAACTTTTAAATAATAAATTTAGATTTATAGAAAAATTGCAGATAGTATACCCCACACAGCTACCCCTATTATTAACATCTTACAATAGTAGGTAATTTGTCACAATTAATGAGCCAATATTGATACATTATTATTAATTAAAGTCCTTACTTTATTTAGATTTCCTTAGTATTTACCTAATGTCCATTTTCTGTTCCAGGATCTCATTCAGGACACTACATTACATTTAGTGATTGTATCTCCTTAAGCTCCTCATAACTTTGACAGTTTCTCAGATTTTCCTTGTTTTTGATGACCTTTATATTTTTGAAGAGTACTGGTTGGATATTTCATAGAATGTATGTACCTCAACTGGAATTTGTCTGATTTTTTTTTCACTATTAGACTAGGGTCATGTGTTTTTGGAAGGAAGACCACTGAGGTAAAATGCATTTATTACTTTATATCAGAAGTACATACTATTAATGTGATTTATCACTGTCGATGTTGACCCTGATTACTTGGTTAAAGTGGTGCTTGGCGGGTTACTCCACTGTAAAGTTACTCTTCTCCACAGGTCCTTTTCTATTACATACTGCTTGGGAGGAAGTTACAAATGAATAGCCCACACTTAAAGGAATGAAGGGCTATTCTCCTCCTTGAGGGTAGAGTATTCACAAAAATTATTTGAAATTCTTCTGCAGAAGATATTTGTCTCTTCTCCCCCACTAACTGATATGTTTAGTCATTTATATTAATATGGACTCATGTATGTTTATTTTATACTTTGAATTATAGCACATGCTTCATTTATTTATAATTATAATACATACCGATCATTGTGTGTACATGTGTTTGTAGGTGTGTGTGGGGGGGTGAGAGAGAAAAAAAGAAAGAGAGAGAGAGAGAGCATGAGAGGGCACTTCCTTACTTTCTGATATTATTAGACGCTCCAGGCTCATCTTGTATATTTTCTGCCCTAGTTCTAGAATCACCCATTTCTCCAAGTAACCCTGGTTCTTTTTATTAAAGAATCATATTATAAAGCAAGATCTGGGTGCTCTGAGTGCTCATTGCTATTGGGATTTTTTTCATTTTTCATTAGGTCATACCTAATCTAGTGAGATAAAATCTGAAAGATGAACTAGGTATGGGGATAGAGGAGAAGGTTCCAAGCTGGGGGAAGATCTCCTGCAAAAGCTTAGAAGTTGCAGGAGCACATCTTTGAGATTCTGAAAGAAGTGGTGAAGTTGGAATGTACACAGGAAGAGGAATATAAAATGGGACACTAAGAGGCAGGTGAGTCTGGTGGCTCATGAAAATATCCTCCTGGGAGTCTTGTACAATAATCTCATCTGTTTTTTAAAAAATCTTGGCTCTATGAAGAACAGATGGTTAGGACAGCGTAGTTAGGAAATTATTGCACTGTTGCATTTTTGATGCTTCTTTTCAGATATTGAATTATTTCGAAATGAATTTTTGGTGAATGTTTTGGTGATGCCAAAGCACATAAACAGCATGTCCATGAGGTGATGGAGATAACCTTTAGGACCTTCAGTGCAATACTGAATGGGAAGTGGTGACAGTGCACATCATTTCTTAATTTTTATTACAAAGGGAAAGCTTTCCCCATTAGGAATGATGTCTGCTAAAGTGATTTTGTAAATATTTAATCCAGTTAAGGAAGTTTTTTCTAATGCTAATTTTCTAAAATTTTTTATTGAATCATGAATGGATACTGAATTTTTTCATCTACTGAAATGATCATATAATTTTATTCCTTCATTTTATAAACATTGACTTATACAATTATTTTTAATTTTAATCCAATTTTCTTTTTCTGGAATAAACTAAATTTGGTTTTGATGCATAATCCTTCTTATAAATTGTTAAATTGTTATGTTAATAATGTGTTCAAGATTTCAAATTGATGTTCATAAGTAAGGTTGGCTTGAAATTTTCTTTTCTTACGTCCTTGTCAGGTTTTGATATGGTGTTTACTTCCCCTTTTCCAATATTTAGTTTGTATATGAATGTTACTATTTTTCTTTATTATTTATATATATTTGCTTATAAAACCATCTGGGCCTGGAATAGTCTTGTTAGAAATCTTTAAATATAGATTAATAATTTTTAATGAAGAAATATTAAGGTTCTCTATTTCTTCCTATGTCAATTTCTCCATTTTTTCTAAATTTTCAAATTTAATGCACAAAGTTACTCAGAAAATTTTAATATTGATAGGGTCTGTAGTAATGTCTCATTTTTTATTTTTCAAATTATGTGTGACCTCTTTCCTTTTTCTTTATCAGTCTTGCCACAGCTGTATTAATTTATTAGTCTTTCGAAAATACCAACTTTGGACTTCTTTGATTCTCTGTTTTGGAAGTGTCTATTCTATTTCATCAAGATCCTACCATTATGATTTTCCTTTTACTCTGGGTTTTATTTGTTGTTATTTTTCTAATTTCTTTAAATGACTTTGTTCATTCACTTTCAGTCTTCTACATGTATATATTTAAACCCATAAATTCCTCTGCACCTCACAAGTCTTGATATTTTACATTTTCATTATCATTTAGTTCAAAATATATTCCCACTTTTATTGTGGTTTCTTCTTTGACCCATGAATTGTTAGAAGTATGTTTGTTAATGTCAAAATATAGGAATTTTTCCAGTTTTTGTTGTTGTTGTTATTGTTGTTATTTGATTTCTGGCTTAATGGTATCATAGACAAAGTATGTAATCTATAGAATTTCAATTGTTTGAAATTTGTTGAGACTTATTTTATGTCCCAAATATGCTCAAATTTTGTAAATATTATGTAGTACTTTAAAAGACTCTGTATTTTGTAGTTGTTATGTATAGTTATTATACATGTAAAATTTGTTATTTATTATATAAATTATGTAATAATATATAAATTATTATAGATACATTGCATATTATATTATTTATAGCAATAGTATATGAATATATTAATATATGTTATGATAGTATTTATATATGAATATGTTAATATATTATAACTATATATTTTATATATATGGATATATACATTAAAGTTTACTATTTATGTTGTTTTACTATTTATGTTGTTCAAATCCTCTATCAGTTGCTGGGCAAGTGTATTCAAATTTCCCAATATGAATATGAATTTATCTATGTCTTTTTAATTCAGTTAGTTTTTACTTTATATATTTTGAAGCTATTTATTAGGTACATAAAAGTTTAAACTGTCACATCTACCTGCTAAATGAAGCATGTTATCATTATAAAGACAGTAATGATGCTTTTAACTTTGTTTATTTTGTCTGATGTTAATATACTTATAACCAGCTTTCTTTTGATTTGTGTTTATATAACAGATAAATTTCTACCCATTTTTGTATTTTTAAACTTTCTGTATCCTTATGTTTTAGATATGTCTCTTAAAAATAGTGATTTTGTTTTTTAATCCATTATAACAAGCTTTGTCTTTTAATTGGGGTAGTAGTCCCTTTACATTTAAGGTAATTAGTAATATGTATAGTTTTGAATCTACCATATTATTCAGTATTTTCTATTTAGCCTGCCTGTTCCATGTTTTTTTCTTTCCTTCATTGATTTGTTTCAGATAGACTTAGAACTTAAAAAAAATTATTCTTATTCTCATTATTTTGAGTCATATGTTATTTTACAATAGATATAGTGGCAACCCTAGACATTATAACTTATGTCTTTCTCTTAACTGAGTGTAATTATCAATACCTTTATTATTTTTCTGGACAATGCAATAACCTAAGAATACTTACGCTATTTATTCTATGACCTACTGACCCACATCCAGGTACCATTTATTCCATATCCCATCTTTATTGTTGCTTTATATTTTAATTCTCTATTTTAAATGCCAAGTCATAATTATTGTTTTATATAGCCAACATTTATTTCGATTCACATATCTAATCTTTTTATTGCTTTTCATTTTTTACTATATTTCTAATCTACATGGAATCGTTTTTCTTTCTGCTTGAAGAACTACTAATATTTATTTATTACAGAATGCTGATGAATTCAGGCATTTTTGTGTGTCCAGAAATATGTTTCACCTTTTAACGGAAGGCTATGTCACTTGGTATAAAACTCCATGTTAGCAATATTTTTAAATGAAATCATCAAGGTTATTTTCTCCCAGCTTTAATAAGATATAATTAACATGTAATATCCTGTAAGTATAAGGTGTACAACACGATGATTTGAGACATGTATCTTGCAAAATGATTATCATTATAAGGTTAGCTAATACCTCTATCACCTCACATAAATACAATTATTTTATGGTGAGAACACTTAGCACCTACTCTTAGCAACTTTAAGAGACTGTTAGCTTTAGTCACCATGCTGTTTATTAGATCTCCAGAACTTATACTTTTTATAACTGGAAGTTCAAATCATTAATATTAATTGGTTATGGTGACATCTCAGTTCAGTTTGAAGAAGATAGAGTACAAACACTTGGCCGTTAATAGATAGATATATGAGGTTTGTAAGTCATATGTATTAAGCATTTATAAGTTTAATGTCTGTAACTCATGTGTGCTTAGTGTTAAGGATATATAAAATAGAAACCAGTCTAACTATTGTTATATAGTAGAACTCTTTAGGAGCTCCTTGTTTATTGGACACATTAGAATGATTGGTAGTTGGTATATCAATTGCCTTAAATGGTTCCTTTTGAATTATTAAAGAATCTGTTAAAGTATAGTAAGAACTTGATTAATTGGAGCCAAATTGACCCAAAAAATTCCCCTTTTCGATTATTTTGGCTGCTTTATTTTTGGAGGTGTGGGAATACATTAAAAGACCACCTAAATGAAAACAGTTCAGAGCTTCCTATAGCAAGGAAGTCAGCCACAATCTGTTGTATTGGAGAGAGACTCAAAGGCAGTCAAGAGTATGTAAGCTTATAGAGAGAAAAAGGGAAGTAGTCAGGTGTGCTCTGATTGGAGGTTGTTGCATAGGGAAGCCAAAAATTGGCTAACTAGAAGCAGGGCGTCTCATGTGACTGATTTGGAAGCATACGTTACATCAAATGGAGAACTGCTAAATTTCCATATCAATGAATGGGGCGAGGCAAATGGACTTTATTTATTAGGGGTAGAGTGGGGCTGGGAGTTGGGTTGGTTGCAAGAGAATTACAGAAATAAGCAATGAAGCCTCACTGATTTATCTATTTTTCCGAAAGGCTTATATTTGACGGTTGCATCTGTATTCAGCCAATGTTTCTTCCTCTTTACTACATATCTTTGACAAGATATTTTCCTTTCCTTCCAGGCTTCTTCTTTGTCTATGCTAATTTCCTCATGGTGTAAGTTCAGATTTCTTACTCTGAATAGCTCAATTTCACATGTACCTTCCTCTATGTTGGAAATCCCCTACTTTGTTGAAGCTTCTTCGCCTTTCTCTATTCATGGCTAACTCTACGAATTTTCTTCTAAATAAACAAACTTTTCTGACCAATCCACAAAGAACTAATGTCATCAGCATTTAGTACTAAGCCCATCAACACTGGCACAGTCCTCAGAAAGCAGCACAAACATTTATTTATTCTTGGGTATGTTTATTACTTGGATCATCATCTTTATTTTTAATTGCCATGCCATTTTCTATGTCTTTGTCTTTGTTTATGTTTGGATGCATCTCCACTTTTTGCTTTAGAGAGAGAGAGCTCCAAAAGGAGTTTTAGCCAACAGTACTATGAACCCATGAGCTCCCAATATAAAGGATTCAGTGATATGGTGAAGTTAAAATGCCGTCCACTTTACTGATGCCTTCTCTCTCTCTCTCTTAAATTTCAGCTATATTGACATATAAAGAGGAGACATATAATTGACATATAAAATTATAAGAGTTTTAAAGTGTACATTGTGGTGATTTGATGTATGTATACATTGTGAAAGGATTCTCCTCATTTAGTTAATTAACACATTCATCACTTCACATATTTATTATTTTGGGGGAGAATATTTAAGTTCTACTCTGTTAGCAAATTTCAGTTATACAATACAGTTACTAACTATAGTCATCATGCTTTATATTAGATCCTCAGATCTTATTCATATTCTAGTGGAAAGTTTGTTCTTACAATAAATTGTTGAGGAGCACTGAGCAAGGGGATGTTCTTCCTGGAATATAAAAGGATAGATATTAACTATATCCTGTTAAGGTCAGTTCGTGTGGATTAAAGATTGGTTCAATTCAGCTTTAGCAGAATTAACAATAGACTTATTTTTGAAAATAGAGGTAAAATGAAACTAATCTGTTCAAGAAAAGTTATTGTCAAAGTCTTATACCTTCTTGAATGAAAAGATCAACGAATTCTTTTATTTTAAGCACTAGGATTTGCAAAGTTACTAAAATTATAAATTGAAAACAATTTTAATGTCGAATATAAGTGTGACTAAGTAAATTATGGTATATCTACATAATAAAATATTATGTAGCCCTTAAAAATAAGATTTTTTAAAAGTTGGGGAAAATGCACATATCTTAATATTAAGTGAAAAGACCTGAACACAATGCAGAAAACATCTCTGGAAGGATACATATATCAAAAATTTTTTTAATTTTTTAAAATATTAATTTTCGTTAGGGAGGAGAACTGGGTGACAGAGGGACAGAAGTCAGAGGAGACTTTTTACTCTACATGCATTTGTACCTTCTGAACTTTAAATTATATGAATGTATTACTTATTTTTTTGAAAAAAATTTTAAATAAATAAGTAAAAGGAAGAACCAGGAAGTATAAAGTCATATGTAGTATAATTTCATCTATGCATAGATGTACATAGAAAAATATCTAGGAAGACTATATTAAAATATGAACATGATTCTCTTTGGAAGTACAGGATTTTTATTGCATCTTCCTGTATTTTCTGTATTTTCCAGAGTTTTATGTAAGCAAAATTACTTTAGTGAAAATTAATTTTATTTGAAAATAAATGGAAAATATAAAATTAAAAAAATTTAGGGAATGTATTTTAAAAGTCCTTTAAAGGTTTACAAGTTATAATCAAGTTTTTTTCATTTAGTGATAAAGTCATCTTTTAGGAGGATTGTAATGTTTATTATAAACAAATAAAATTTATACCTTTTCTTCAAAAGTCATATGCAAAATAAATTCCTCTTTCCATTAGTAGAAAAGATAATTTTTCACTTAAAGAATGAGATGTATTCCGAGAATTAAGAGAGCTGAATTTTCACAGAGTTGAATTCTCTGCAGTAGTTACGTGAACTTGGACAAGTAATTGAACTTCTGTAAGTCAGATAATTTTCAATTCTAAAACAAAGAGCTCAGATTCTTTAGGTTTTCAAGCAGTTGGGGTAACAGGGACCTGTAACATTTTTAAAAATATTGTGGGAATCAACATTAGTTTGTCAACTTTCTGTTTTGTTAAGGAAAGTCATTACAGCAGCAATAAACTCTGTAAGAGCTACCCTTTACTGTATATTATCACTGTTGTTTCATAAAACAAAAATTTTAACACACACACAAAGTAGGAGACTCACAATTGCAAAATATAGGGTAATTCTTTAAATTGCATTAGTTTTACTAAGAAATCATTATAAAAATGTTTTTCTCATTTTTTTGCAAACCTGTGTTTGGGAACCATCTGTTTACGTGAGGACCATTTCAACTAAAATAGTATGATTTTAAATATAGAAATCTGAGACAAGCTTATTTTAAATAGTCTGAATTTATATTCTATACATTTATTCAGGTCAATCGAATATGGATACAATGGTGGCCCAAACCAATCATTTATGCTCCTATAAAGCTTAAAAACAAAGTGGCACTTCAGTTACCAAATAACCATAATAGTTTCATTTTTCAGTACACATTGATGCCAAGTATTGGCCTACATGCTCTATACTTCACTAAACATCACAATAAGCTATGAGGCAGACAAAAAAGTAACTTCATGTTATTAAATAATTTGGCTAAAGACCTTAAGTGACTGAATTGGCACAGTTGATTGAATGGGAATTCAGGTATTCTTAATTCCAAAACCACCCTTTCCTCTATCAAAGTAATTTGCTTTCTTGGATATAATATTGTTTGTAGATGATTTACATGGTAACTCATTCTCAACCTCTGAGGGACATAGAAGATTTTGAAATCCATCTGTGTTCTCTGGGAACCTAAAATCTGACCTAGAGGCAAGATACACGCCACCCCCCACCACCACTCGCCACACACACACGAGAATTTTCTTTACAACACAAGGCAGTATATAATTGTGCTGAATGAGTAATGCAAATAATAAATACAGTAGGCAAACTTTGAGGAAGGTAAAAACCACAGGATCATCTCAGAGGCTGGGTTTGGGTATTTCAAGGGAAAGAGGTGGGAGGAGAATGTTTATTTCAAGAGAGGAAAGACTGTATGAGCAAAAGTTTAGAAGGAAAATAGAATGCCTATTTCAGGAAGAATGAAAGAGAAGAAAATTGGAGTGAAGTATATATGCTGGGTGTAGTGGCTGATAAAATTGGAAAAAATACATTGGGTTGAATTGTGGAAAGCCTAGACTGCCAGGCTAAAGACCTTAAGACACTGTGGTCAGCTGAAGGCTTCTGATCAGCTAAATAAGACAACTACTGCCCTCCGGAAGGTTCATCAGGTGTGATTTGGGAAGAGGGTATGCACAGGAATTAGAAGCAGAGAGGACAGCAGTGTATCAGAGACTTAATGAATAAGTGTGTGAACCAGAGAAGAAAGAAAGGAAAATTAGGAAGAAGCAACATCATAGGACTTGGTGATGAATTTGATATGAAGGGTAATTAGGAGGATGGGAGACCAAACAAGTATCCAAAGTTTTAAGCATCTATATTTAGCAGGAGAATTATAGTAACATAGGCGAAAATAGGGACATAGAAAAGTTTGTTTTGAAAAAAATTAAGAGAATTTAATTTTAGATATAAGTTTTGGTAGGCAGCTTAACATGACAAATTTGAGCTCAAATTTTATTTTTGCAGTGTACTTGCTGAAATGCCAGGGCAAGTTTTCATACCTCTGTCATTTCCAGGTTTCCTAATAGGTAAAGTGATTGGTTTACATTCACAACTTACATATGCCTCTGGAAAATTATAGCTGAGTATCATTCCTAAGACCAGTTGCTACAAGTAGTTGGTATAAAGACTTTGAGGCTTTATACTGGCCAATGATGCCAGGGACTCAATTCCATTCAACTGAAATTTACAAAGTTACTTCAGTTGATTTATAAAAACGAGCTGGTTGATAAAAATATAGACTATACAAAGAGGTAAAAGAAATTGTCAAAGGGGAAAAAGAAGTAAGTAAATTAAAGCAAGCATAAAATTATTACTGAGTAATATATTCCATTTGCTGAACAAAAGTGGCTCTAAGTTTCCTAGTGGCTAGAGCAAAGAGGAAAGCACTCTCAGTTATATGGTTAGTCCTGATGCTCATAAGAGAGAAAGTTATTTAGTAAAAGCTATGTTTCTCCTGAAGCTGCAACCCTAGGGAAATTTCTCCTATGGGTTATTACAAAAAGGAATCTGCAATGTGGCAGATTGGGCTATCAATAAAATCCCTGTATTAAAAATAATGCATTTCTTAGGGTTTCTTAGGTCTAATATGACTCCTTTACAGATACACAATTCAGTTCTTGACAGTGCTTTGATGATCAAGTTTGACCAAGGGTAAATTTTAAGGCATCCAGCAGACCATTTGCATATACTTCAGGGAATTCTCATGAATATTATTTCTCAAAAATCAGTTTTGCCACAGGACTGGACAGCAAGGTGTTCGCGGTTGCATTCTCTAGTGAAAGCCCTTAGTGCAGGTATTCTATATGATCAAGGGCAGGCACATGTGCCTTGACCACGGGTAGAGCAAAGGGAAGGACAAGGTGTATTTGTGAAAATGACCATATCACCAGCTGAGCTCACATGTGGGCAATCACCTCTAAGGGAATTAACTCATAGTCAGGTGTGGACAAGTCACCATTTGACACATTTGAGCCTGTTTTCTAAGTTTAAAATAATAATGAATATCATTAAAAATATATGTTATTTTGGCTTGCAGAGTTTCAAATACAGTCTCACTCATTTTATCAAATTTAGTCCTTACTGCAATATGATTAAGGCAGGGCAGGTATAATCATTATCTTATAGACAATGCCTGAAAGAGAAAGAGCTCAAATCTAAAGATCTCTTTGAGGGCTAAGATTCCATGATTTTCCTTATGAAATATCTTGTCTGTGTGGCCTTTCAGGATCACAGCCTCGATTGTTTTAGCATTCACCTATGCTTTTTGGAATATAAAATCCTAGGAGGCAGGTAGAAGTTTATGTTAGGAGAGCACCATGAGGGCATGCAGTCGATATTATTCTGATTTCAGCCCACACTATGTACTTAAATCTTTCTTGTTCTAATTTTTCTTCCCAGAAGTTAGAAACAAAGATTATTAAACCACAAATTCAGAAATGTAAATTTTTAAAGTTGTCATGCCAGCTTGCAAAAAATGTGACCGAATGACTTACAGCTTTAGAGAGCCATATGAGATCCCCCTCTTGCCCTTCACAACATTCATCTTGAGAAGGAAGAGAATGTATCTCTATCCTTGGGGTTCTGGGCCTCAGGGATGGTAATGGGCATTAGCGGAATTCCCAGGAGTACCCTACCCAGGATATGCTGCGAATATTAACATGAGTGAGAAGCTGCTGGGAAGACCCAGTGTTCCAGTGTTAATTGCTCCACACATTATTGTTGCTTCATTCTACAGGGAATTCATTGGGTCACATGTGCAGTGACACATGCTGGAGATTGGAGAAGGTATTAATGGCTGTAAAAACAGAGATGCCCCTTAGGCTGGCATGCAGCTGTGGCCTTGCCCAGTATTACCAAATTTATGCTGGCCTGGAGCCAGCAATAGTCCAGAAACGATGAATAAGGCACCCCCATAGCATGTTAATATTTCTTCAACTTGTAAAAGATAAAGCCTTTTGTTATGCATTTACAATGAATGAAAATGAAGATTTTCTGGATTAGTTTACATTTCCAAGTATGGTTTCTTCTATCATTTTTTCCTCTCCCACCAAGAAAAGTTTTAAAATAAAAATTGGGTAGTTAAAGCTGTACCAGAATAGAGCAGCTTTTCATGTGACTTTGAGTTCGTTTCCATTCTATCCTAAACGGAGAGTACCTTTGCGGGAATATAGGGTATTTCATCCCCATTTTTACTGTCCTCTTTGTAAACAGTCCTTGTTGTCATTATTAAAGTTCTAGACACTGAAATGGCTTAAAAAGCAAAAGGAAGCAAACTTCGAATGCATTTTATAAAGGGGAGCAGGGCAAAGTAGATAAAGCATATTGACATTTTAAATAAATGTTACTACTTCGAAAGAATTAACGTGGTATAAACCAATGTTTCGTAAACTTTAATGTGCCTATAACTCTCCCAAGGACCTCATTAATGCAGATTTTGACTTTGTATGTCCACATAGGGGCATGTCAGTCTGCATTTCTAACATGTCCCCAGGTGATGCTGATGTTGCTGGTCCATGGACCACATTTTATATAGGAAGAGTATAAACCTAACCTTATTAACATTTCCATCACTAAAAAAAAATTTCTGGAATATCTTCATCAGACCATTAAAAAGACATTTTACTCAAGTCAAATATCATAATTAAAAACACTAGAAAGACATGTCTGTTTTTTTTTTATGAGATAGCAAACTCATTTCTACAAACTGATAGCATGCACAGATTCTCCTTTTAATTCTTTCTCTAGCCTTTATAATTTACTTATTATTAAGGTTTCCTTTTACCTTGAAGGGGTCTCAGTTTAGAAAAGAAAGCATAGAATCACTACTTGTAGTTCATACTACTTGTATGATCATTTACCACATTATTGTCCTATATTGCTAATTATTTCTACTTGTGTTCAGGTCTTAGATTTTTGATGAAATTATAATTTATTTTAGAGTGTAATAATATCATTCATTCATTTGATCAATATTTACTAAGTATTTTTTAAACAACCTGGGGTCTTTGTCCAATTGCAATTTGGATTCAGATAGCTCTTATCAGAAAATATCTAAACGTAAGTCAGAAAACGTAAGTCTATTCGATAAATATCTGGGTAGCAGTGGCAGCCCTCATAAGAGCACATCCATCCGTTCTTCTGTCTATCCATCCACCCATCTTTTCATCCATCCATCCATCCATCCATCCATCCATCCATCCATCCATCCATCCAGCCAGCCAGCCATCCATCTAAAAAAATCTTAGCGAAAACCACTGTGTGCCACGCACTGTGCTAGGTCCTGAAACAATGACAACAATTAAAGTATAATCTCTGTTTCCTAGGCCTCTTGTTTCACACAGAAACATTTATTGACTTATTTAAACAAATAACCTTTTATTTTTCAGTTTATTCAGATGACAGAGACATCATCTATATGGAGAAATGGGAAACGGAAATGAGTATCTATTGGAATAACCTTAATTCTGGAAATATGGAGATTTTGATTTTGGCTCACGCTCCAAAATGATCTACCAGTGTGCCTAGGGGGAAGTAACTTCCATGCGCTGGGCCTTGATCTCCACATCTGTGAAATGAAGAAGCTTGACAATTACTAAGATTTCTTCTAGTCTTACAATTCTCCTGTTAAAGACTTTTTGGAAGAGAAGGATTTTAAGAAAGCTTAAATGGCAGAGGGAATAGATTGTAGAAGCTTTTAGAAATGGTTAACTATAAACCAAGAGACTTCTAGGCTTTTTGTACATTTTCTTTTTTTATATTTCTTTCCTCCATCATCAGTTTTACAGTTTACCAAGACATCCCTTTTCAATTTTTTCTTTTATTAAAATTTGCTTTTCATGTCTTTGCCATCGATCTCTCCATTAGACCAGATACTTCTTCCTTTCCTGGTTCTCCTTCTTTGTCCACGTAACTCTTCTGTTTTCTTAACTTCACTCACATCTCCCAGTGCCGTCATACATCAGTTTTGCTCCTATCTCAATTCTTGCTATCAATTTCCATTTTGTTCACTTAGAATTCTTTCTTTCTCACACTTTATCAGAAGCCAATTAAATATTTGCTACATAGCCTGTATTATTAATACATATTTTTTTAATGCTTTTTTTTCCTGGCAGAAGATAGAACAATAGAAATCTTATATATCCTGGAAAATCTGCCCCATGTGTCTTCGTGTATCAATAAGTTATCTGACATAATCTTTCAATGGCATGTATCTCTGCAGACTGATTTATTCATTTGTTCAACAGATGTTTATTAAACACCTGCTTTAAACAGCATTGTGTCAGCATTGTGTCACAAGGACATGGAATAAAAAGATAGATAAGATATTTCTCTTCTTGGAACTTAAAGGAGGAAGAAAAGACAGACTTGTAAACAAAAGAATTACAATGCAGTATGACAAATACCATACTGCTATGGGCACATAGAGTAGAAGACTCTAACAACTCCTGTGGAAAAGCTTCCCTGGATTATATTGCATTTGACTTTCAAACCATGGTTACTTCTCTGCCACTCACTGCCAAGTGTCCCTAACTTCATTGGTGGGAAATAGACACATAGACACATGTTACAATTTTGTTTTGTCTGTGTCAGGCACTAAAGTAGCTGATACAGGTTCTCTATGACACAAAGGGTCAGGATCCAGAAAGACATTTTATACTTATGCTTTCAAGACTAAAAACCAAATACTCAATTTTTGAGAAGTACATGATTGAGGGGTGGGGTCTCCAGGAGAAGTTTACCTCAGTAATAACCACCTAATTGGCAAGAAAGGAAGGAAGGATAAAAACTGAGATTTCTGTGGATTCAAATCGTATTGATTCTCTTCAATTAAAATTCAGAAATGTTTCAGGTAATAGTCCACCAATGCCTATGAATTTTTAGTATCGTTTATTAGAATAGCTAAGAGAGAGAATTAATTTTGAATAGAGACCAGGGCAACTATCCCAGCATGGAGTAAGACCCAAAGCGTAGACTGGGTTGGGGGCCACCACAGTGAGAAAACCTGGCCAGTGTGAGTTTAGCACAAGGGTGAGGAAGACCTGGAACATCTACGTAGGGAAGAAGGTCAACTTACTCTCCCTGGATAATCTCATCTTTTCCCAAGCTGCAGTTACTCTGTATGCCAACAACTGCACATTTTCTTTTCTAGACCAGCTCTCTCCAGTGAACTCTAGACTCCTATGACCTCTACTTGATATCAGGCTCTCTCCAGTGAACTCTAGACTCCTATGACCTCTACTTGATATCAGCCTATCTCCAAACCTGCTCCTTTCCTCCCTGTTTCTCGCTCACCTAATTTTCCAAACTAGAAACCAGGATGTTGAGCCTGACTCCTTCTCTCTCATCTGCCATCCTTAAGCAGGCACCACATTCTGTTGTCTCCACTTAGTCATTAGCATTCCAGTCTGTCCACTTCCGTCCATTCCTGTTGCTGTGCCTTAGTTCTGGCCATCACCAACCTAAGAATGCTTTAACTAGACTATTCACTGTTTTCTTCACTTAAAGGCATCTTTCAAACCATCCTCTACCCTGAAGCTAGAGTGAACTCTCTAAAGCAGAAATCTGATTGTGTCCCTCTTGTGTTTAATATTTATTATCCTCAGGCTAAAATCCAAACTGATTAGCATGGCATACCAGAACTTCCAGAATATGAACCTAGCCTTCAGGCTGACTCTTGTCACACCCTTACCATGGCCCTCAAATTATATCTCTATCCATCAGTTCCCTGAATATAGGCTTTCTCTTGCTTCTGGGTTTTTGCACCTGTTGTCTTCTCTGCCAGGGTGGCTTTTCTGCCTGCCTATGCTTGGCTAACTTCTATTTATCCTTCCAGGTCTCCACTTGGGCATCATGTCCTAAAGGAAGCTTTTTCTTTCCCAGTTCCCTACAAGACTAGTGAAATATGCCTCTCATGTGCTTACACAGCACCTGACATTACCCCTACTAATATTTAACACCCTGTTTTTTGAATACAGAGCTGGGCTTTGAGCCCTGTGACATTTCTAGTCATAAGTGCAGTAACTGGCACAGAGTGGACCCTGTATTTGCTGAAAGAAGGAAGGAGTGAGGGAAAGAAAAGGGTTCCGAAGAGTAGGGTCCAATGTCTTCAAATCATACTTGGTTTATTTATTCATTTTTCTAAATGCTAATTTCTTCCTTCCTCTCCTTCTGCTTATTAAGACCAAAATATGTGGTTCAAAATTATCAACGAGTAATCTATAGCTACAGTGACTTTCCTCCTGATGAAATCAAACTGATTATGCAGATGATGAATGATTGGCTGGTACTAAATAGTTAACCTGATTAAGAGTCATTCCTTTTAGGAAAAAACAAAACCCAAATGTCCATCGTGAACAATATACTGTAGTGGTTACAAGATTAACTTTGGTCTCTGAGAAACCTGAGTTCAAATCTTGGGCCACTTGCTATGATCTTGGGCAAATGCTTTAACCTCGTTAAGTCTCAGTTCCCTTATCTGTAACATGGTAATCATAGTAGTATCTACCTCATAAGGGTTTTTTTTTTTCCTTGAGATTAACTAAGTATATAAAGAATTTAGTACATTGTCATTTTGTTCATAGTGTCAGAAATGTTGGTTATTTTAATAAATCAGTGGCAGCAGGACTTTGGACAATTCTTTGATTTCAACACACATCTCTCTGATTTTCTCTCACAACTTAGCAATTTGTAGTTAGATTCTGGACTGATGGGCCCCAACCACCTCTCCTTTCCCCTTCATGTCCTTCTTCCCAACTCCCATTGACCTGTGTCCTGCTCAGTGGTAATTAAGCCCCCAGCCCCTCTGTTGCCAACTTTTGTTGTTCTTCTAAGTCAGGAATTAGTCAACATAGTTGTAAAATTTTTTTGAGTTCTTTTTATGAGAAACATCATCTCAAATCCTGTTCCAACTTGAGAAAAAGTTTACAAACTATACAGGAAAACACTCATGGGTGTTTTATTAAGACATAAACTCTCAGGCTTATGTTATTACTAGGAACTCATAGTTAAACAAATCATGTGTTTCTTATAGTCTACATCTGACTGAGTCACATCTTTATGTGTAGCACCTTGTTCTATGTTTAAGCCACTATTATTTTGCATTTTCATATTTTATGCAACTAAATCTCATCCTTATCAATATGAAATTTGCACCTGGATTTTGGGTGACATAATAACATCCAATATTATTGGTTTAGTGAAGATCAGGCACTGAGCAGTGATGAAATAGATATTGTTGGTTGGAAACTTAGTGACCCTTATAATGCTCTAGCAAAATATTTGATCCAACTGTCACTTGCTGAATCTTGTCAAGATTCAATACCAAACTAAGAGTGTAGCTAAGGAAAAAGGTAGGAAATGTAAAAATTTGGAGTGTATTGGTTGCTTCTTGTGGCTTTTAGCCAAGTACTACTATAAAGGTATGAACTAAGGCTGGAGCTATCTAGCCTACCAGAGATGGAAGAGAACACAGCTTTACTGAGGGATTACCTTTGCCTGTGATCTAAATCAACTATAAGTCTTATAATTGGGAGTCTTGCAAGTTGGGTGAAAAATCCAACTATTTCTTTACCCAGACTGAAGCAATAATAAGTGACTGCAAGTCTATCCAACTTTGGCAGGAGATAAGAATGTGGTGGGAAGCCCTTTTTAAGCATCTTCTCTAGATATCCATTGCCAGACAATGGAAACAAGCCCAGACATAAAAATCAAATGAAGGGTGTCACTATCCCATCCAACTTTCTTTTTTTGTTTCAAATGCTCTCAAAGATAGCCAACATCAATTTGAGAAGAAAAGGATGGGCAGAGCATTAAGAGATATAAAGATAAGATCAGAGTCTTTGAGTTTAAAGAGCACTTGTAGACACAGTTTTAGGCTGTGGTAACTCACTCTTGGAACTGGCTGGAAGTAAATAGCTTGGAAGCTTAATACATTTGGAAAGAAGTTTCCAGCTTGTCCTGCAAAAACTTCTGATTATTTGACACTCAGAAGAATCTTTGAGTCCCTGCACCTGCACAAGCAAGAAGTTGGCTGTGGGAATGATGTAGCTTCCAAGAGGATCCTACCTTCCAGTGCCCATGGATCAGATATAGCCATGGAGGAAATGAACAAGGAAGAACCTCCTAGAGGGCACAGCCAGAGGTAACCGGGAACAATGGACAAAGGAGTTACTCCAAGGCAGCACCTGCCAGAAGGGTTAGTCAAGGAATGTACTCCACAGTCATGAAAGGGAGTCTTTGCCAATTCTTTCCAGCAGGATTTGATAATTGCTATAGACCCATACCAGCAGTATTTCCTTTTCCTCTCTTTTCCGATGTAAGTTTTCATCATGGTTATTTTGTTCCTACTCCAGCAATTATATTGCATATAAATGCAGATAAATCATTTTTTTGGCTTATAAATGACCAGATCATGACGAGCCACATCTGGATGTGATAGAAACAGATGCACATTATCCAGAGATTCTGGACTTTGAGTGAGATGCAATAACTGGATGAGTCTTGGAATTGTCAACTTTGTAGAGTGAAATGCATGGGTCTCTGTAGGGGAAAAAAGAGTATGCATAGATATTTAGAGAGCTAAAGGGGCAGACTAGAGCAGAAACTGAGAGGTACCTTCTGAAATCCACTCTTCTCTTCTCCTTTAATAAAAGAATCCTGATTTTTAAGCAGGCACATTGCTGCCCAGCTAGAAATCTGTATTTCCTTACCTACCTTACCATTTAGGTATGACCAGGCAATTGTGTTGCAAAAAACTTCCTGGAAGTTTCCTTAAAAGGGAAAAGCCATGCTATTCTCCCTCTGCCTCCAATGCATCCTGCTGATTTGAACAAGGATGTTCAGTTGGAACTTAAGCTGCCATTTTGGATATGAAAATGAGAGACACAGAGCACTCAAAGATGCATGGTGATGTCACGGAGCTACCAAACCAGCCCTGGATTGTCTACCTCTAGATTACTTTTAACTGGGAAATAAATCAAGTTCTATCTTATTTAAGCCATTGTATTTTGGGGTTTTGTGATATGGCACTGAATCTAATCATGATTGATATACTCTCTCTGTGTGATATGGCCAATTGAACTTTAAGAATACCAAGCAGTTGATTTAGTGATGTGGATTTAAGATCCAGTTCACTGATCAGCTGAATTATTTCCTGAGAGGTTGAAAAGAAATACTTATGTTGTCTCTTTTAGCTTTGGAAAGAGTCAGTGTTAGACTGAATTAGGATGCAAGCCTGATAAATTTTCAGGACTGAAAAAAATTTCATAACATTTTGCCCCATTAAAATGATTACAGAGTATGCACCTTCTCTGGCAGATGGCATCCTGCCTGCTGTGATACAGAGGAAAAAAAATTAGAGGTTATGGTTTGGGAGGGGCAATTCTGTCATCTACACAGTCTCCGATCTAGCCCCAGTGTCCAGTATCAGAAAGAAAGGCTGGTTTTATGTGATAATTTAGAAAACGGACTCACCAGAAAAGTGGTCAATGAATATTTATTTTACTTTCTATGGGATTACATAGGGTTTCTCAATTTCGGCACTACTGACATTTTGTACAGATAATTTTTTCTTTGGGTTTGTTCCATGCGTTATAAGATATTCAGCAGCATCCATGGCCTCCACCCTCCACATTCTAACAGCAACACCCCCTCCCAGTTGTGACAACCAAAATGTCTCCAGACATCACCAGGTGTCCCCTAGTGGGTCAAAATTGCCCACAGTTGAGATCCATTGGTTTAACATAAGGCTTAACACTAATTTCATATTGTTCTACAATACAGAGTCTGCCAGTAACTGGTGTGCTGGGCGGGGAGATGCTACCAACTTGCTGTAGCTGGGATACAAGATTTAAGTACATGTTAGTTACCTGTACTTGATAGAGAAGTAAAAAACCCCAACTATAATTTAATGAGTACCTGTTAAAAGTCATGCATTCTCTCAGCACTTCATGTTTACTACCGCTTTAGGAAATTTTTTTTAAAGTATAGGAAAGTATAATAACAATTCT
>NW_011888910.1:3534260-3542245 GCF_000151845.1 Pteropus vampyrus
ATATGTATATATATATACACACACATATATATTCATTAGTAACTTTTGGGCCATATTTAAGAAATCTTTTCCTATTCCAAGTTCATAAAAATATTATATTTCTAACAGTTATAATATTTTATTTAAACATGTGTTTATTTGAAACTTCTGGAGTATTTTTGTGTGTAAGGTGTGAAGGAAGGATCTTATATATTATCTCTCACCCTCACAATAACTCTATGAGGTAGGCATTATTCCCATTTCAAAGACGGGAAAACCAAAATTTGGATGAGTGACTTGCTCAGGTTTCATACATAGTAGAAGGCAGCAGAGCCAGGACTTGAATCCAAGTTTGTTTGGTCTTGAAAGTTCATGCCGTTCCCTGTGTGGCACAACGCTGCCCCAGAAGGCCAGGTACAAAGGAGCATATTTTCTTTTTCAAGAAATTTTCTTGCATCCTTATTGTGAGTATATCACTTATCTTTAATATCCTAGAATGGAGATTCTGAGATTAGTTCATTTTCCTTCCAATGTAGAATTTTGGGTCTACTTTGGCCAGGATCCTCCAGGCCTTATCTGGCTGCATATGCCAGTGGTCAGTAACAAAGCTTGGAGTGAACTGGGAATAAAAGAGAAGTGGAAGTTGTGTCAATCATCACTGATTTCTGGAGTTTAATCTACAAATTTAGGATTATATTTCTTTTGCTGCTCAGTCTTTCTCTGGAGGTGAGTATGGTGGAATCGGGGCAGAAAGAAAAAGGAAAGGTAATGAAGAGTCCAAAACAGCTGTTTATAAGCATGTTTCCATTTTTTTCATCTATTTGTAAGATTGTTTCATAATAGAAGGCTCCTTTTCTGTAATTTTTGTTGAAAATATTTCTTCAAGTTTTTTTTAGTTTTCTGTAATATCATTATGTTTTGATGCATCTTTTTGTATAATAAAATTTATCAATTTTCTCCATCATTTCTTCTATTACTTGAAGGGCTCCAAGATTGTCACAGAGTTTTGCCATCTTGCTGGTGCCCCACTCAAGGAGGCTGGTTGGTGAGGAGCTTCTCTGTGCCCCACTCTCAGGCTGTGATGGGTGTAGCTGGGAGGAGGCCTGGGAGAAGAGATTACCCCAGGCGCATCTCCTGAATCAGACAATAGCACAGTGTTGAGACCCCTGACGATCTCTGAAAGAACCCATATATGTGGACCAGGTGCAAGGACACAACTGCCAAGAGAGGACTAGGCTGCAGGACTTAAGTAAAAATACTTTTGCTCTACTCTTTTTGTTCTCATTTCCTATCCCCCAGGCCTTGGAAGGATTAGAAGCCACAGAAAGAGGGGGAGAAGAGGAATATCATGCAAAAGGAGCACTTTGCTCCTCCTTCCCTGACAGAACTGAGAGTCATAAGTTTGGCCTGAAATGGAAGGAGGGGAAAACATGTTTAAAAGAATGTGAAATTAATCTTTGCCTTAGCCTGGCCTGACTTCTTAATACCTAATACAGAATCTTAACGACCAGAATGAAGCTACTCTTAAGACTGAGTGGCTAAAGAGCTGTGTGTTCAACCCAAGGAGCCAATAAAAGACTGGAAAGGAAGATTTGAAGGCAGAAGTTGAAGAAAAAGATAAATCCATTTCATGGTGTGTGCCATGCAGTTTACACTGCCCATTGCATGGCTCTGTCCTTGTTTGTCCTTTCATTCTCTTTTTTTCCCCTCAAACACAACTTATATTTTATTGTACTAATCTGAGTCACATATATATTTTTTCTTTCTTTTTTTCTTTTTTAAAAAAAGCAAACATTTTATTTTAGAATAGTTTTAGATTTCCAGAAAAGTTACCAAGATAGTACATAGTTTTCATATATTCCATCTGAGTCACATATATTTTTAAATTTTCAATTTTTAAAAACATGTAACTCTTTAACCCAAGTGGAATTTTGCCATGCTGTGTGTGTGGGAGGAGGGCAGCATGACTTTTACCTTGAAGTTGGGAGTCCCAGTGTGACCAAGATGATCCTGGATAGGCACTGCACACCTACCTGGCAGGTTTGACTGGAAAACTGTTGCCATTTCACTTGAGAATTGTAGGGCTCTTGTTGATCCGAGTGAGGGAGGCTGCTGCTCAGGCCCTGGGGAAGGAAATGAAGGACAGCTCTCTGAGTCAGAGGGGAGACGCCTAATGTTTATGGGGAATCTGGACAAAAGCCAGAGAATACCACACATCCGAGGGACTTAGGTATCAGTGGTTCCTGGCTATGGGCCACAGTTTGGACAGCAGTGGGAGGGGGACTCTCTTAGATGGCTGAAGCCAATGGCCAAGGAATAGGATGAATCTGCTGAGAGCTTTTGGATCTGAGGCAGCTTTCTGTGTTCCCATCTCCCCCATCACTGCAGTGCTATGGGTACTCACCATCTTCATTGCTGGTCTCCTGCCTCACTCTGCTCCTCAGCCAACCAAATCTTCCTTCCAACTCCATTATTTCTGCCTGTCTTCCTGACCTATATATTTTTTCCTTACTTCCATTCTTTCATTTTTCTTCTCCATCTTAAATCTTTTTTTTCCCTTTCTTTCATTTTGCTTATTTAATGCCTTCTCTCTCCTCATTTTTCTCCATTACCCTTTTTTTTTTTACTCAAAACTCAAGGACACTAAGAATTTTCTTCCCACTTTAAACTGACCTTACATATTACTTTAAATTTTTATCATGTAATACTTCATACATACAAGAGGATATAAAATAATCCCCTCTATTTGACACCCCAAAGAAATAACCATTACCATCTCCTTCCCTCCTTTCCATAGTTTATGCTACCATGTTTCTTCTTACATATTAATTTTTTGCAGGAGGTAAAAGTAGCAAGAAATATTTTGTGGATATATGGTGGAAGGATGGGAGGGAGAAGGAGCCAGGGTCAAAAGCCTCTTCTGCTTACAAAGCATATGTATGACTCAGTACAGTCCCTGGGATTCTCACATTTGCATGAGATCATGACCACCCCTTTTAAAAGGCATGCTGGTTACTAAATTAGTTTAATACACACACTCTTTACTACTGTAGAAAGGCTTTATATCTTAATGTCTCATAAAGACTGTTAGGATAGAGATTCACGATTTAGCAATACTTCATGTGAAAAAGACCTGGAGGCTTTAGTTAACTACAAGACTGATATAAGCCAAAAGTGTGAAGTAGCTTTGAAAGATGAGCACATTATTGATTATACCACTAAAAGTGCAATGTTCCCAACACAGGGATACCAACAATATGTATTCTCTCTATAGCCAGAATAGCATCATGATGAAATGACCAAAGTAACACTTGGTCAATGCCCAAATATTGAAAACACACAACAAAGAAGAAAAATAACCATGTCATCAGTAATCTCACCAGTTCAAATAAACTCATGTAACAAATTTTTGAAATATGCTTCCATCATGTTTGCCAAATAGGAGTCAAAAATTAAGAGGGCAGCAATGCACAACATGTACTGGAAACAGTAACCAGGATGCAGTGCGGAGTGAAGGTGTTTAATTTCAACTGCAGGAAGGGCTTTCGGATTAGGGAGGGAGTCCGACACACGAGTGTGCTTTCAGATGGAGGGAGGACCTGTAGAGCGGATGCTGAAAGGTGTGGGCTTACGCACACTATATCTTGCCTAGGGCCATTTTTCTAAGTGGTCTCCTTACTTTTATCTACTCTCCATTCCCATTCTTCTGTAATACTGTCTCCAGGTTTTTTCCTAAAGCAGAGACTGAATCATACCATTCTCCTGAAAAACAGGTGGTGACTTCACTGTCTTTAGGGTAACAACTAAACTTCTTAGCATGGCATTAAAAGCCCTGCCTGGCTTGGTATCCAATTTCATTCTCACCTCAACTCCAATGACATCTCTTTCACACAGGGGCCCAATCACAGCGTCTACTTTTCTTCCGCTCTGTAAAGCATACATTTCACAGTTCTTTGCTCTTACAGTTAGTTGCTATTTGTGACAACATGATAGACTAACTGTGACTAGACTAACTCTCCTTGCATTCTTTCTCTATTGACTTTATTTTTCATTCTACTGCCTCTGTGGAACCTTCCTTCCCACAGTCCCCCGCCTCCATTGATCATTCCTTCCTTTGCACTCTCCCAGCAAGTCTATCTCAATAAACGTATTGGATTTACACGTCTGTCTTCCTGCTTGAGGTCAGGGAGTCTCAAGACACACTATAAATGCACGTTGGCTGATTTGACTACCTATTACACAAAAGTGCCTATAGGACATGTATGATCTATATATTTCATTGATTCTTCACTTTTTGCCCCTGTATCCAATCCAGTTTAGCTCATGAAGATGACTTTGGAATTGACTTGCTGGCAAGAAGACATTTGGGGCTAGTTGACTGAAGCCATTAAGTTTGTCTCTCAAAGAATTTCCTTCTCTCACTTGGGAGCATGTAAGTTATATTACCTGGTCATAGAATCTCAGAAAAACACAGAATTAAGCCTCCATTATCAATTCTTTAGTTCACTTTCAGCAGAGTAATCCCAGCATGTCTGAGCTTTGGCTACAAGAGGTCTGAAAAGGTAAAAAGATCTGGAAATAAAAATGTGGCATGACTTTTTAAAAAAATTGTGGCATAATTGCCATACAATATTATATTAGTTTCAGGTGTACAACATAATAATTCAGTATATGTATATACTGTGAAATGATCACCCAAATAAGTCTAGTTAACATCCATCACCACACAGAGTTACAATTTTTTTCTTGTGATGGGAAATTTTAAGATCTATTCTGTTAGCAACTTTTAAATATACAATACTGTATTATTTATGAACTATAGTCATCATGCTGTACACTACACTCCCAGGACTATTTTGTTTATAACTAGAAGTTTGTACCTTTTGACCACCTTCACCCATTTTGCCTACCCCAACCTCCCACTTATGGCAATCACCAATCTGTTCTACTTCTATGAGTTTTTTTTTTTTTAGATTCCACATATAAGTGAGTATTACAGTATTTGTCTTTCTCTTTCTTACTTATTTCGCTTAGCATAATGCTTTCAAGGTCCATTCATGTTGTCACAAATAGCAGAATTTCCTTTTTTGCTATGGCTGAATAATATTTTATATATATATGCTATCAATCAATTGATCTATTGATGAACATGTAAGTTGCTTTCATGCCTTGGCAGTTATTATTTATTATAAATAATAACTTGTTGATTCTGGTATGTGTGTGTGTGCACACTCACACACATGTCTCCAAAGTGAGGTTTTAGAGAAAAGAGATTCAAATGACGCTTGAAGGTGGGCTGAGCAAGAACAGGTAACAGGGCCTCTTTTGGATCTTTAATCTAGGCTGTGTGCCAGCAGGAAAGAGACTCTGGTTTCGGGAAATTTCAGGGGGCAGAAACAAGGATGCTATATGGTTCATGTGTTTGGAGAAGAGGAAATTTTATCCTGCTTTCATTGTTGTTCTGATCACTTTGTTTTGTAATTTATGAGTTTGTGTGTCTGACTACCATGCTGGGCTGAGAAGGCACATAAAAGACGTTAAATAAAGTTTAATTTGAATTGATCTCATCCTAAGATGGAGATTGGGACTTAGGAGGAAAGAAGAGCTCTGGGAATGTACAGTACTGCAAGTGGGCTTGGAACATAGAACTGAGACCAGGTCAAAGCCTGGGTACATATGGGGTTATACTATATTAATGGAATAGCATGGACCTGTGAAAATAGTTTAAGTTATCCATAGATTGTACTCCAAGCTTGCTTTGGATTGTAGAAAATTGTTTTTCCACTTCAGATGGCCACCTGACCTTATTGAATGGGAGTGGGCAAAGTACACATAGAAAGGGCCCTGAAACCATGACGTCTCTCTAAAGGAGAAATACTCTCAAATCTCTTTATAATTGGAAGATAAAGCTACCCAAGAGGCTGAAGACTTCTGTCCAAGGGCTTGCTAGAATTCTTTGACAAATCCTTGGTGAAATTTATTTTCTTTCCCTTCAATAAGCAAGAGTCCAAGTGGAGTGGAAACTGTCCTTTCTCAGTGCCTTTGGAAAATTTAATTAACTGGCCTCTCTGCTCAGCTCTCATCATCTTTTTCTTTTTTTTTAGTTCAGCCAATAGTCAGCTCAGGACCTTGAAGCAGAAATAATTGAAAGTGTTCTACAACCAAGAGGGATAGAGGAGGAAGACTATACAATGAGAGGGAAGTGAACCAGAGGAAGCTGAGACTGAGACATATGCAAAGATGAGTGTTTCTGAGAGCCACTGTCAAGGCTAGGGAAGGGACTCCAGGAATGGGAAAGGAGACAGACAGGTCAAGGGCTGAACCTCAGGCAACATCCAACTAACCAACAAGCCACCAGGGATGTTTGGAGAGCAAAGGTGGTTCAGATGTGGACCAGTGTATGGCTAATCATATGCAAACAAGCTTAATTTTACCGGGTGGTACAAGAGATAAAAGAAGTAACAGTCTAGGTCACGTCATGTGTGTGGAGTGATAACTTAACGAAAAAAATTGTTTAGCTAGTTGAAAAAAAATACTTTAAAAAATAAACAAATTCTGAAGCATGGACTAACTATAAAAATCAGTACTTCCCAGTAGTTTAAAATATGAACATTCTAACCAACAAATGGTGTCTGTCAACAAGGCAAAGCTTGCAGCCATAACCCCAGGGGAGAGGCAATAACAGATTTTAAATGTGGAAAAGGTTGGTAACACAGAAGAAAGAGCTAGCAAGATTGAAACCCACTAGTCCTAAACCACAAACACCAGAAAAAGTCAACATACCATTTGTCACCATTTCACCACTGGCCTTGCTAAATAGCATTCATTGAATACACTGAGCCCCCAGGTGGCAGCTGAAATCCTCAGCAAACACTGCATTTTATTGTGGTGGTGTCCTACCCAAAGGGCAGCTGGAAGCAGTTTGTCAATGAGAATTTAAGAGAAACCATGACTACTCAAGGCTTATGTTAAACACAATATCAAATGGAGGTACTTGAAATTTTTAATATCTTCTGGTGGGGATGGGGGATAAGGATGAAATGGAAAGAGGGGAGAAAAAAAAGAAACACTAAGCTCTATAAGAGCAAATAAAACTTGTTTAGAATTGTGCAAAGAGGGATGACTTATCATTTTTTTCATTGTTCTGTACTAATTCATTCTTCTCACAACAGATGGGCTTGAGTTTATGAAGGGTTGTGTATTGCCAATCTACCCTGCATATAGACAATAAGTCCTTTTGGACCTGTCTGAGAAAAGCTCCTAAGTTTCCCTTCCATAAATATGTGAGATTTCTCTTTCTCCCTCATTTGAACATATATCACTGGAATAACCTTTATTACTTATTGATTTGGATTACATCAAGTGGGTTTAGAAACAAAGAAAATTCACACTATTCTGGAAACCCTTTGTTCGTTGGAATGTCATACTTGTCTCACCTCATTCCACATACCTACCTATGAATGGCTAACTCAGTGTCAAGAGGCAGAGATGAGCAGATACATTTGGAGATTCTATGGCATACATTTCTTAAGTTACTAAAACGATGCATCTAAAATGTGTACAGGCATACCTTGTGCTTAACTTTATTGCAAAAATATGACTTGAAGGCTCAGATTATGGTTAGCATTTTTTAGTAATAAAGTATTTTTAAATTAAGGTATATACATTGTTTTAGACATAATGCTATTGCACACTTAATAGATTACAGTAAAGTGTAAACACAACTTTTATATGCATTGAGAAACCATAAAATTCATGTGACTCACTTTATTTTGGTGGTCTGGAACCAAACCCTCAACATATTAGAGGTATGCCTATATATACTAAGGTAAGGTGGAATATAAGGGTGGGAGCAACATTAATTTAGGGCCTACTTAGCATCAGGTATTGTTTGGAAGTCATATTATTTGATTCTCATAACAATCGATGAGTTATCCACCATTTCCCTCATTTTATGAAGGAAGAAATGGAGACTCAGAGTAATTCATTCAAAAATCACTCTAAAG
>NW_011888910.1:3542295-3552022 GCF_000151845.1 Pteropus vampyrus
CAGTGTATGGCTAATCATATGCAAACAAGCTTAATTTTACCGGGTGGTACAAGAGATAAAAGAAGTAACAGTCTAGGTCACGTCATGTGTGTGGAGTGATAACTTAACGAAAAAAATTGTTTAGCTAGTTGAAAAAAAATACTTTAAAAAATAAACAAATTCTGAAGCATGGACTAACTATAAAAATCAGTACTTCCCAGTAGTTTAAAATATGAACATTCTAACCAACAAATGGTGTCTGTCAACAAGGCAAAGCTTGCAGCCATAACCCCAGGGGAGAGGCAATAACAGATTTTAAATGTGGAAAAGGTTGGTAACACAGAAGAAAGAGCTAGCAAGATTGAAACCCACTAGTCCTAAACCACAAACACCAGAAAAAGTCAACATACCATTTGTCACCATTTCACCACTGGCCTTGCTAAATAGCATTCATTGAATACACTGAGCCCCCAGGTGGCAGCTGAAATCCTCAGCAAACACTGCATTTTATTGTGGTGGTGTCCTACCCAAAGGGCAGCTGGAAGCAGTTTGTCAATGAGAATTTAAGAGAAACCATGACTACTCAAGGCTTATGTTAAACACAATATCAAATGGAGGTACTTGAAATTTTTAATATCTTCTGGTGGGGATGGGGGATAAGGATGAAATGGAAAGAGGGGAGAAAAAAAAGAAACACTAAGCTCTATAAGAGCAAATAAAACTTGTTTAGAATTGTGCAAAGAGGGATGACTTATCATTTTTTTCATTGTTCTGTACTAATTCATTCTTCTCACAACAGATGGGCTTGAGTTTATGAAGGGTTGTGTATTGCCAATCTACCCTGCATATAGACAATAAGTCCTTTTGGACCTGTCTGAGAAAAGCTCCTAAGTTTCCCTTCCATAAATATGTGAGATTTCTCTTTCTCCCTCATTTGAACATATATCACTGGAATAACCTTTATTACTTATTGATTTGGATTACATCAAGTGGGTTTAGAAACAAAGAAAATTCACACTATTCTGGAAACCCTTTGTTCGTTGGAATGTCATACTTGTCTCACCTCATTCCACATACCTACCTATGAATGGCTAACTCAGTGTCAAGAGGCAGAGATGAGCAGATACATTTGGAGATTCTATGGCATACATTTCTTAAGTTACTAAAACGATGCATCTAAAATGTGTACAGGCATACCTTGTGCTTAACTTTATTGCAAAAATATGACTTGAAGGCTCAGATTATGGTTAGCATTTTTTAGTAATAAAGTATTTTTAAATTAAGGTATGTACATTGTTTTAGACATAATGCTATTGCACACTTAATAGATTACAGTAAAGTGTAAACACAACTTTTATATGCATTGAGAAACCATAAAATTCATGTGACTCACTTTATTTTGGTGGTCTGGAACCAAACCCTCAACATATTAGAGGTATGCCTATATATACTAAGGTAAGGTGGAATATAAGGGTGGGAGCAACATTAATTTAGGGCCTACTTAGCATCAGGTATTGTTTGGAAGTCATATTATTTGATTCTCATAACAATCGATGAGTTATCCACCATTTCCCTCATTTTATGAAGGAAGAAATGGAGACTCAGAGTAATTCATTCAAAAATCACTCTAAAGTTAATAAGTACCCTTCAAACAAAAACTTGCATTTTTTCATGAAATATTAGCTACTATGATACTGTAATTGTGTGAGGAATGTCAATAATTTGAATGCTATCAGTCTGAAATCTAATTTAATAATACATTTGTTGGGATTTTAACCTCTAAAAATTGGACTAATAGTGGTGGAGGGAAGGATACTAGGAAACTATTTTGGGGGTTAAAACAATGATGAATTCCTATCATTTTTCTCCTGTAAACTGAAGTTGCCACTTAGCAAATCAGAAGTTGTAGACAGTGTGTAAATACATTCATTTGCATTACTTGGCAATTTGCTCATTTACTTTTGACTTTGACAAGAATGGACACACTTTGGAAAATCATGTACCTTCAATAAGAACAGGTTGCTTCAGAGTAAAAATATTGGCATAGCACCTCAGGGTCAAGATATCCTCAAATGATTTTGATGGAATTATAAAGGGAGGGAATAGATGCAGGACTCAAACTAAGACTCAATCATAAATTAGTGTAGGTAAATAATTTCATATTTATACACACATCTCTTTAACCCTTATGGTTTATTCATTTTAAGTTAACTAAATGTAGACCAGGTCAGCAGGCATAATGAACTAACTAATAACTTGATTTCTAGTTACTTCTGCAAGGGCTTGTCAGATCCCAACACTTGGTGTATGGTATTAGCAAGTTGTCCCAGGAAAATAGTATGTATGTGCCTAAAATAATGCTTTAAATTTACTCTTGTATTTTAAATTTCTAAGAGTAGAGACCAGGCTTCAGTCTCTTTGGGTCTCTCCAGGCCCACTCTGCTCTGACAGATGAGGGAGGACTCCATCAACAGGCTCTGCCTTCCAGTTGGATTCAGCCCATGGGAGACACTAATGTGAGTCTGGAGGGTGGGAAGAGAGCAAAGTCTGGGCTCTCTCCCTTCCAGCTTGCAGTGAATTCAAGTGGGGCCACACTGATAATCTTTCCCTCCCCTACATCTTCAAGTGCCAGTGTCTCTCTGTTGCTGCTAGCCCAAGATATAGCACGACATCTTGTTAGTTTCCATAACTCTTCTTACATCTCTGTAAATATGCTCTTTAGGAGACTCTCCTCAAATTACCCAGTTTGGCTGTACCATCTGTTTCCTGCTTGGATCCTGACTGATTCCTGTTCAACACAGTGCTTTCTACATAGCAGGGCATTCAATTAAACAGAGTGGTCTGACCATTCTAATATCTCCATTTGAAGACTGCTTATACTGGGGTAACTAATTGTCCCCATTTATTTGGGCCTGTGGGGAGGTTCCAGGACTCAAGACTTTTAAAATCAGGACAGTTTTGGGAAAACCGGATGAGTTGGTCACTGTAGCATGTATTTAAATACATTTTTAAATTGTTTTTTGAAGAACATTTTTATGTTTTAAAAGATTTCTATGGTCATAGTTAGGCTAAATCAACTATTTCCCACATAAGAAAATCTGTATCTGAAATATTTTTCTTAAAGCAAATTGTTGTAATGTGAGCAGAGCATGCATTATTGTATTATTCAAATCTACTCTCCAGGTGTAGTAACCCAAGGAACTACTAAGACATCGAAAAGTAATGTAAGTGCTTATTAGGAAGTTTTGAATGAATAGAATGGCAAAGCGCATCACAGTGAAAAACAGGACTGCTTGAATATGGTTCTTGATTAAAAACAAAACAACACAAAAAACTTTTAGGCTTTCCAGTGTGCCATTATCCTGAGAACATGAGAAGGTATTTACATTTTATGAAGAGCATATTTTATTGTTACTAATTCCATTTATTGGTATATTTTAATTCCTAAGAGATAGATCAGTTGGAAAAGAAAAGCAGCAAACTCAAACAAAGCTAACATTTGAGAGGAGTTTTTAATTTACGTGTTGGAATATAGTTTATTTAATTTTTTTCCATTAAAGATATTTTTATCAAATGACAATATTAATAACCATTATACTGCTTTAGTAAATAGGCTATCTGAGAGGAGAACATTTAAATGAGTTCGAAATCTACCATAATCTGAATGTTTTTCAATTCAAGATAGTATTTTCTGGTAGGAGAGCTTTTGACTATTCACTGCAGGAAGCCAGATTTTAAATATGTATCCCTTTATCCCTGCCATTTAATATCAATTTTCTTGATCTACTTCTGTTCTTCAAATTATTGTTCCTTTCTAAGAGTTGGACAAATTCTTTTTAAAAATTGACAATATTGGCTGTGGTTAAATGGGAATTTAATAACTCACCTCGGGTATCTCAGAAAAGCTCCCTTTGGTATTCTCTCTACACTGAAACAGCTGTTGTTAATACTGTTTTCCAACTATAAGCTACTATAAGGAATGTATGAAAGATATTGACCAAACTATTAAATTTAGTTCATTATAACAAACATTTATTGAATGCCATCTATGTATAAGAGAATAATAGAAAATCAAATTTCACAACATCAAACTACTAGAAAGAAAAAAAAATCAGTAGTCACTCATTTTGGTTAGGTTTTAAAAAATTACATTACATATATTTGTAGGGTTTTTTAGACTAAATTTTCAAGACTAGATTCTCCTTTTGTTCTGTAACTGTGAAATTTGTAAGAATGTGATTCAATGTTCATAAGTAATAATTTTCTTTTTCTTCAGAGAAATGTGAAGACATGAAATAAGATCCTAGAATCCCGTAGTAAAACTCTCCCTAGCTTCCGTGGCTTGCTCACAGATGTACTTTGCAAGGTTAATATATGATGTTTGTGATTGATAATGCAGTAGAGTATAAGTTTAAGGGACTCAGTAATTATTGGGTTATAATCCTGAGTTGCCATTACCATTGAAATGGACTGCAGAAAGAATAGAGACGCCAAAGAACCTGTGACTCTGTGGACATAGAGGGGAGAATTTGGTCTAAATCTAAGTTTTCTTTGGTAGCAGAGACAATTTTCTTTCTCCATAATGGAAATAGATGGTATATTGGGGAAAGTGGCAAGAGATCTTCAAAATGAAAATTCTGGTGACCATTTCAATGAAGAGATTGTGCTACTTAAAAAAAATCAAGGAAATTTCTCATTGCAGATGCACAGCTTATCTGATTTTAACTCAATATGTATCATCCTTGGTAATATTGATCTGCTTTGAGGTATGTCATTCTAAGGTCACCCATAATATTTCTCCTGTCTTTGCTGTCTTCATTCATTTGGCTCTAGAACATGAAAAAATGTCATTAAAAGCCATGAAAAGTGAATATCTTGTTGATTAAAATGATTAGCCAATAGTTAGCTCAGGCCTTGCAAGAAAGAGGGTCAAGACAGATATATGGATGGAGAGGGAGTATCACATGACAAGTGAGAAGTACTAAAAAGGCAGGTCAGACGAGGCCAAAGTTTAAACTGCATGGTGTTAAATTTTATCTAAAGACAAACAATATGTATTAATACAGTTGAACACATTTTTTGATCCTGTAATCCTACTTCTAAAAATTTATATTAAGAAAAAACCCTTAGATACACATATGAGGATGATTATACAAGAACATTCATTACAGTATTATCTAAAAGCAGTACATAAGTGGCAATAAGCTGAATATCTATCAATGAGGGGTTGGTATATTTCTGCAGGAACCCAAAATGATAATTAAGATGTGTATATCAGAGGCTATGATATATTATTTACAGTTAAAGAGAGAATAATGCAAAAGTTATATCTAATATCATCCAATTTTTGTTTTGAAAAAATATGCAAGTAAAAAAATCAATATGTAGATATTAATTTGCATTAATTGCATTAAATGGAAGTTTGGTACTTTAAATTGTATCATCTCTGGATAGTGGGAATATGGAATGACTTTTTATAAAAATCTTTTTTATATTTTCAAGATTAAAATAAACCTATGTACCGGTATTACCTTAAAAATCAGAAAAATAACAAAAACAAACAAAAGACCATTTCATTTTATAAGAACTGAAATGCAACTTCTCCTAAGCAGAAGTCCTTGACCATTGATTCTTGATGTCTCAGCTGCAGCAGGAAGTGTCTTTGCTGGGAAATTAAAAGCCCCAGCTGCACATGGGCTCTAGAAGTTGTATCACTATAGGCATTTCAGTAGTCCAAACAAGAGTCAGGGAACTGAGAACAAACTCTTTGAAATATGACTTTGAACTCTGTACCCACCCCCCCCAAATTCTTCTCTTCTTGATTTTTGTCCCAAGTTTCCACTGCCTGCTAGTGCTTGCACTTGAATGCATCACTGATTTCAAACTAATCATTCCCCCAAATGATTGAGACTTCCACCAAGTCTTTTCTGATGGGATGTAATCTTTCCTTTATTGATCATCCATAGCTTTGTGCCTCTCTCAGGGCACCTTTCTCCTGCTACTTGTCTCGTATTGATTTGAGCTCCTGTCTTATTTCTCTTGCAGAATAAAAGCTTCTTGAGGCAGTGTCTTTGTCTTACTCATGGCTATCTATCCACCCTGAAGCACCTGGCCCTGTGCTTTTCTGATAGCTGGCACCCAAAAATGGATGCAGTAAATTAGTGAAAGAATGGACAGATGACTTCTGCAGGTATAGCTTTCATGACATCTGGACTTGCTTGTTATTTCTTAGCAATGTAAAAAAACACTTTCCCATTCTGTTTTGCTCTGTCGAGAATCCCATGCCTTAGTGAAGATAGGGCAAAAGGAATTAGTCCTGCCTTCTCTGATATTTGCAAATATAGGGTGGAGGATGTGCTATCATTTGACTTGGAGGAAGTAGAAAATGAAACCCAGCCAACTATTTCTTAGGTCATTAAAAGTTATTAAAGAAAACAGTAAGAAACATGAAAGTAATCATCACAATAAAATGAAAACTGGCTACAAAAATATTAATTTAGAGAAGCCAGATGGGAGAAGATTTAAAGAGAATGGAAGAGCTTGCAAAAAGGTATCAAAAGAGCTACCATGTGACAACTGTGGAACAACAGATGCTTATGCAGAACAAGTTCTGCCAGCATACCAGCAAAAGCATTATTTCTAAATAAAAGGCATCCTTCTAAGAATTCTACCCTACTGCATCAAAACCGGTTCAGTTGCTGGAAGGTCTTACCATTGTTTCTCCTCAGAAATAACTTCCAGGTAGTACTCTCTGTATGGCCAGTTCTTATTCCTGCTTTTCCCTCAGTCTGGTCTGCGTCCTGCCTGGAATGCCATAAAATCCTTCTTGGGTCTCTGTGTTCTCTGATTACGACCTGCAATTACAATCCCAACAAGAGGAATTTAATAAAGTAAATGTAAAAATGAAGACTCTCAGCATTTAAAAACTAATTTCTAAGGTCCATACTAAATCTGAGAGTAAGCCAGCAATAAGTATCATTAAGCTGTAAGTATCACTTCATCAAAAGTGGCAATATGTTTAAAATGATATAGAATAAAAAATAATTATTTAAAGTCATCAAACCTGCTTTTCTTTACAACAATAGATGTCAACATTTTGCTCACCTACAATGTGTCATGAAGTCATACAATATATTAAAGTGTAAGTAAGCCACATGGCCCAATATTCATCGTGAGGGTTTGAAGCCTACCATTTGAGGTCATCAAAATGTGGCATCGCACCTTAAAGACCAACTCAATTCCTCTCTTTGCCTTTTCCAATAGACTGGCAGACATAAAAATAACAAGGAAGATGGTCCTTGTCCTCAGGTGACCTACATTATGATAGGGCGACAAACGCATATCCAGCATCTTATACAAAAAGTCTGAAACTGAAGAAAATGTAACAAGGTATTGAAACAAACTAGGAAATGATTCATTCTGAGCTAAGGAGAGCAGGAGCAAAGGCCGAGGGGTCTGGAAAAGCATGGGATGTTTTCAGAGCAGAGAGTGGATGGACATGCCTGTGGCACAGAGTTTATAGAAATACGTAGTAGAAAATGGTACTAGGAAGTCTATACCTTTTGGAATTATTTTGGATTAAAAAAACTGAGGTCAATTCCCTTGGTTTTAAGACATTTATATTGAAAACTCAACTCATGTCATATATAGCTAAGCAGAACCCTAACTCAAGGTGATACATAAAGATCAGTGTTCTCAACACAGAGAGAACTGGGAGAACTGAGGTCTCTCTGAATTAGTCAGAACACTTATAGAATTCTGTGGTTGTCAGCATGGCCCAGCATTCCTGACTGCTCTGAGGTTTGTTGGGGAACGTGTGATATGACCCTAAAGGGCTGATAACATCCCTCGACTTGTCCATGGGTCCTCGCTGGACTCTCTACAGATGGCAGCTGATCTTTATGTTGTAGTTTAACTTGAGATCAAATGTGCTTTTCTTGGAAGCTGCCTTTCTGCTTTAAGTCTGGAAATGTTCAAGGCAACTGAAAGCTGAAGAAGCTGGTGGAGCATGGCCCCTTCATTCAGGGCTAACTAGCAACAATGCTGTGAAGGTGCCTGGGTTGGTCTCTGACCCTTTGAACCATAAAGACAATATCTTATATTTATTGAGAGCTTATTACAGACTGAGCCCTGTATATGTATTCTCTAATTTAATCTTTATAACAATACTGTGAGCAAGATTCCGTAATTCTTATTTGACAGATGAGGAATTGCAGTTCACAGAGGTTAATTTTCCCAAAGACTAGAAAGAACCCCTCACTGTTAGTTCTCATGGCTTGGATATCTTTAGCAAATGAGTTGTGAATGCTTTTCTTTACTCTCACATCTAATTTCTCGTAAATGGGAGCCAGTTTAAGCTCTAAAATCTTCTGGCTCTAACACTCTAAATCTTCTCCTTCTTGGGGACCAGCAGAATTGTTCCAGGTGCAAATGAGTGTAAAAATGAAGGGAGTAAGTAAAGCTTCTTTCTACTCTGGCTTGGAAGATCCCATTGTGATGGGACATAGGACTTGAGAGAATCCAGTGTCAGCAGCTGTCCCAGTCACAAATGCCCTTCTGCTGTGCCTGTGAGGGTGGCCCTGCCCACCTATGGCTGTCCTGGGCTTCTAATCAAAGACACAACTTTTAGGAATGAAGAAAGCAGCCATATGTGAACCCAATCCTTACTGTCTTCACTCCACTTGCCACTGTCACCATTTCTACCTTCACTTGAGACTCTGCCAATTGCCTTGCCCAGAAAGACATTCAGGGGAATTTCTGGCATCCATCCACCCCACAGGAATGGAAATTACTGCAATGTCTGCCAATAACTTGGGATAACAGAGGCATTATTGCTCAAGTGCAGAATTCTGATTCTCTAGCTGCCACGTACTCCTAGCCCAAACCCCCTCAAGTTGGTGGCAGCAAGATCTGTTCCCAATTAACTCTTATTTTCCTCTTTCATACTGCAGTAATGGCCTGCCCTCTTGTATCCTCAGTTGAAGCCTCTCAGTGGGCAATTTGGATATGTACTTCCTCTGTCCAACCCAGAGGACAAACTCATACACACATAAAGAATGATTGTTCATGGAAGATTTTCAGAAAGCAGCCTCAATGTCTGATTTGCTTTGAGAAGTGTGGGTTTAGTCCTGTTCTCTGGACTCTTTCGCCAAATACACTAGGCAAGTGACTTATTACCGAGAAAGACATAGCTCATAAGACAAAGTCAGAGAGGTGAGAAGAGGTTCTTCTTCTGTTGAGGAGAAATCTGAGGATATTCTAGTGTGATAGGACACAGGGTATGAGACAGCTTATGGGGAGAGAACTAGAAAATCAGACAGACAGCCATGATTAAGTAAACAGACAATAAGAGCAAAGGGGCTCAGGAGAGTTGAGTGCAGATGTCTGGAAAGCTTTGTAGAGGAGTGAAAACATGGAAAAGGCCTTGAAGGATGGTTATAATGTAAGTGGGGATGGGTGGGGGGTAGGGAGAAAGGAAACGTCCAGGTGAGAGGAGCCAAGGATAAAGACAAGAACACAGTGTGTGTGTGTGTGTGTGTGTGTGTGTGTGTGTGCGCGCATGAGAGAGAGAGAGAGATCGAGAGAGAGAGAGAGAGAGAGAAGAAGAAGGAGGAGGAGGAGGGAGGGAGAGAGTGAGCACGAGCATGTGAGTGTTGTCATTGCAGGCATCTTTTATTCATCTTGTTCTGATTATTTTTTTATGTAAGGTATCTGGAGTCTTTGGCTGAGGACATTTTAGAGTAAAGGA
>NW_011888910.1:3552196-3564124 GCF_000151845.1 Pteropus vampyrus
GAGCATGCTCAGGAAGGGGATCCTTTGAAATGGAGCAAAGATGCCTGTCATTGCAGGCATCTTTTATTCATCTTGTTCTGATTATTTTTTTATGTAAGGTATCTGGAGTCTTTGGCTGAGGACATTTTAGAGTAAAGGATGCAAAAATATTTGTTGAGCACTTACTTCATGCCTCATGCTGAAACAGAAGTTATGGGAAATTTAGGTGGAAAGACCCTGGTCTTGCCTTCAAGAAGCCTATGCCTAGCAGATGACAAAGAAAATAACTATAATATAAGGAACATATGGAAACTGGCTGGAGGGTACTTTTTTTTATTACGTTGTAGAGATACAGAGAGGAGAGCGGCAGAGATTCCCTCTAACAAATTGAATGAAGGAAAGCTCCACAGAGGTGCCATTTTGTGGCAATTTTAAGCTTCAGCAGGTTTTCAGCAGGTGGAGATGGGGGAAGGAGCCCTCCAGTGGGAATCACAGTGAAATAAGAGGTGTGGAGATGGCTGGGTATAATGAATGGCAGAGTTAACCCATGACGATGAGCAGCCTGATCCCTAAGAAGCATGTGGTATATGGGAGGCCTAGTGGAGAAGGTAGATAGATTACTGTTGGAAAAAGCTAGAAAGGTGAATTGAAGTCAGAATTAGTTTTTTTATGTTATCTTTTGTCTTTTAATTGTTCGCAGTGTTTTATTTCTTGACCTTTATAGTGATTCTATGAATGTTCACTTTATAAGTATTTCTTAAAAAAAAAAAAAATATATATATGTATATATGCATACCTACTTTCTGCATGTATATTATTTCATAGCTTTAAAATGTTTAGAGAACAATAGAAAATTGATATCATCTTTATAAACATTGTATATCATTATTTATATACATATACCTGGTGACACAATATTGAACTATATCCAATAAATAAATAGGAAAAAATACATGAATCAGCAATTGCAGTTGGAAGTGTTTTAACATGTATCTCTAAGAACTGTAGATCAAATATAAATAAAAATAGCACGGACATGAGTGAGCTGAAAATACAATTTAAAGAATGCATGTAGATCCAAAATAAACAAAAAGACATTCTTTTTGAACATACATAGGACATTTACAACAATAGACCATTTATTAGGCCATAAAGGAAGCTTCAGTAAATTTCAAAGAATCAAGCCCATTCAATGTCCTCCAACTACAGAGTAATCATGGAATTAATGTTTTTTAAAAAGATAGCTAAAATAAAACCCCACATGTTTAGAAACTAGATAACATTATTAAATAACACTTGATTAAAAAATATAAATATTTAGAACTAAGTAAAACACTACATGATAGAATTGGTATAGTACAGCTAGAGCAGTACTTAAAGGCAAACTTATAACTTTACACTAATGAACAAGAAAACAAATGTTAAAAACAAATGAGCTGCCAAAATGAAATACTATGTCACTCTCATTATGATGACTAATATAAAAAAACCCCACAAAATAATAAAAGTTGTGAGGATAAAGTTTACTTTTTAATTAAGTTATTATTTGTATATAATAAAATATGGCCATTTTAGAAGTCATATTTTTTAATCCCTAAGTAGGGCTTTGTATGGCCAGAAGTTATATGATGTAATAAAAATTCAACAGGCTTGGCAATGAATTACAGTTCCATCATCATTTGCTAACTATGTGATCATGGACAAATTACTTGAGCCTAAGGGACTCATTTCCTCGTCTTCAATGGTGATAGTACTATACCCCCTAGGGAATGTGGAAAGGATAAAAAATAAAATATTGTATGTAAAATGCTTGGCACATAATACAAAAGTAAGTGGTATTATTTCACTTTCCATTTTACTCATTGGTGTCTTCAAGGGTGGGACCATTGTGTCTACATATTAAAAAGTACTCTAGGTGATTCTGATGTAAGCGAAAGTATTGCATCATTGGTGTAGGCAGTGAGGGCCATGACAGGGAATGGAATGATTAAAGCTATACATTAGAGTGGTTAGTTTGAGGTGGCAGTCACAGGGCCCGGAAGCCTGGGAGAATGAGAAAAATCAGAGTGATAAGCTTGATTTTAGTTAATGTTTGTTTATTCATCAATGAGCAAACAATGATTCAGACTTACTTTGAATGAGACCCTGTATCTTAAACAAAGGTAAATGTGTCCTCATTTCTCTGACTTTTCTTTTAAGGAACAACACTTGGACTCTTACTTCCTTGTCTTCTGGCTGACTCAGGGCTGGTGCTGGCAGTAGCAGTTCAGGAAATGTTAGAGGTTTCCAGTTGACTATGAGGTACAGAGCTCTCAGCTACAGGGGTTTAACTGGAGTGATGGATGATGAGAAAGTTTACTGGCTTTCATCTTTCCTTTTGGATCTTTTAGCCTGGGATCCACAACCACTTCCCAATCTAGATCTTAATACAAATCCTTCAACTCAGGTTCTGATTTTTCTTTTTTATAATGCTAGGAACTGCCAGGTAGAGTAGGAGTAAACAGGAAACCATGAACTCATTGATCTAGCATGACTGAGTAGCTGTGATAATGGCTGCCAGAAGGGGCTGCACAGAGTTCTTATTAATTTTTCTTGGATAGTTGACTTCTTGGGACAAATATGTGCCACCTCAGAGGACTTATGCTAACAGCCTGAGAGGATAACTGTTGTCAGATCTTGAAAGAAGGAACAAAATATCCATACTTGGCAGATAAGCAGGAGGCTTTCATATCTTGTTTTGTTTTCCATATGCCTACATGTTCCTATTTTTTCTTGATGTTAGGTACATGGTCCCATGAGAACCACGATAGGGGAAGTTAAACTAGGCAAGGGGTCAGAGAGGGTCCCTAAGAGATTATAAATGTCAGATTTGAAGGAAGAGTGGGAGTTAACTAAGGGAAGGGAGTGGCAGGTTAGAGGCTGGAGATAGCAGGATGAGTGGAGAGTATTTGGCCATTTGAACAAAGGGAAGATCATGGAACAATTTAAAACCTAACTAGCACTGTTTACGATGAGTTTGGAGAGATAGGTAAGGAATGGACTAAGGTACATAGTCAGCATAACTTCGTCTTTATCTTGAGATCAAAAGGATAGCACTGAAAACTTTTTAAGGCTGGAGTGTAAAATAAATTAGATTTTCATTTTGTAAAGATCATGTGGCTGCTGTGTAAAGACAAAATTAGAGAAGTGCCAGAGTACTTTTGGGAGTATAGTTCAGGTGAGAGATGATGATAGTTTGGTCTATGTGATGAACTAGAGATAGAAATAAACCGAAATTTTAAGAAGTAGGTTTGATAGTCCTTGGTGATGAAGAGAAGTGATTATATGAATCAGTGGAAGTTATTAAGGTCGATTTCCTATAGGTAGTGACCATTGTGTCCTGTTGCTAATTTGACTCCCTAGGCCTAAAATGGAATGCCTCATCTTTTCTCCACATATCTTTGGCTTGCTATAGAATAATGTATGTGTTCCCTCTCAAATTCACATGTTGAAACCTAATGTCCAATGTGATGGTATTAGGAAGTGGAGCCTTTGGGAGGTGATTAGGTCATAAGATTGGAGGTCTTATGAATGGGATTAGTGCACTCATCAAAGAACTCCCTCACCCTTTTCACCATGTGAAGACACATGAGAAGACAATTGTCTATGAACCAGGAAGTAAGCCCACACCAGACACCAAATCTGCTGGTATCTTGATCTTGGATTTCCCACTCTCCAGAACTGTGAAAACAAATGTTTGTGTTTTTTTTTGAGCCACCCAGTCCATGGGATTCTGTTGTAGAAGCCCAAATGAGCTTGAACATGGTCTATATCTGTTAATGACACAATTATTTTCCAGTCATTTGATCTAAAATAGGGACATAATTTTGGACTTCTGTCATTCTTCTATCCTCAAATCTAATTAATCACAAAGTCCAGAATTTTCTTCTTTTGAAATGTGTCTCATATATTTTCTTTCTTTTTATTCCAATTCTGGTCCTTATTATATAATCTACCTGGCAGTTACTGCCTAAATTTTATCTTCCAACTATGGTCTCCATCTTGAACACTGTAACCAAGTTGATCTCTCTCAAACATTGTTTTCATTGTTCTCTTCCTTCTACTAAGGCTTGCAGTGATTCCCCACTGGCCTAAATCTAAATGCCTTGGTTTAAAATTCAAGGCTTAAAATCTGTCTCCAATCAACTTTGGCACTCTCTGCTTTGCTATAATAGTATTTTTAAAACTCTCTTAAAGATACAGAATACTTAATTCAAATAGAATATTTAGTTTAAAAACATAGCATCTCCATAGGTAAAACATATGAGAAGAGCTTTTGGTTGAAGCAGGGATGGGGGATTGATTTCCTCTTCCTTCCCATTGCCTCCTTTCCATCCTTACCTGCTCTGCCCCCTGAAATGAGTCTCTTCAGAATGTTGTTTGAAATCCATCACCTTCCAGGAATGCTCTTAGGTAGAAATAGGTGTTCTCAAGGAACAAGTGAGTCACTAAACCCAACCTTGCTTCCCTCCAGGGGGCCTCTGGTCTGCCTCTCCTCTGGTTGTTTCCTCAGCAAGCAGGGACTCTGCCTCATAAAAGGCCCCCTCTGTGATGTAATGTAAACATCCTTACCATACCTCTGTGGTAAGTGCAACAGCAATTTTAATGGTACTGGTTCTTATAGCATCCTTTGAGAAACAAAGGGCATCACAACAAAGCACAGCCTAGTAAAAGCAGTTTTTCAGGGCTCACCAATGTCTCTCCCTCAGTCTGATTTGATCTAGAAAATGTTATGTTCAGAGCAGTGGTTTTCAAACCTGGGCATGGGGCTCTGGAACTTTTGTGTTTAAAATAGCCCCCTGAGTTCAGAACCAGGAAAATAAGCACTAAGAAACTGTTCCAGGAGGATGGGGATATTAAGTTGAGCTCCAGGGGAGCTGAAAGGAAAGTGATACTCAGTGATAATAATGTAATAGTGCTCTATGTGGATATTATGACTTCCGGTATTTTCTTCTCATGAGGCAATGGAAGAGTTGAAAGTGGAAAAGAAAAAGTAGGTTTTCTGGGGATCCTTTTGCTTTCAATTTTGAGCAGATGAAGTGTGGGTCAACAAGTGCAGATTTCCAGCAGGTGGTTGGAAATTTGGGTCTGAAACTCAAGTATGAAGTGAGGGCTAGACCGATAAAAGTTTGAGAGTCTTACGTATATGTAGAGAAGATAATTGGAGCTGTGAAAGGAGGTGAGCTTTTTAAGAATGAGAGAAGAGTGAGTCTTTGTGAAATGCCTACATTTAGTCTCCAGAGGAAGAGAGCAGAGTGAGTAAAGGAGATGGCAGATGTGGCCGGAAGGTAGCAGAAGAGGCTCAAGAGCAGTCTCACTGTCTAGGGAGGGAAGCGCTTTGAGAAATAGAGTGTGGGTGGTCAACAGGGCTAACATTATTAACTATGGTTACTGAGCAGGATAAGGGGTCAGAAGAGACCAGTGACTTTGGAATTGAGAATTACCTTGAATTTTTGTAGGGGTATGTGTGCTGAGGGTAGGTGAAGATTTGTTGTCATGGGCCTGAGACTTGAGTCGGGAAGGAGAAGTTGACCTCTCCTCCAGGGACTCCTTAGAGATCATTTCATTCTAAAAGCCTCCTGACCACATTTGTACTCTTGTTTTATAAAGAAAATATTTTTGAAGAAATCCAATTAAACAAAAATAGTTTAAACCCAGAAACACTGATTATTACGGAATCATATTCTGAGAGTTGAGGTCCTTTAAAAGTGAGATTTAACTCCTCTTTTTTGGGGAAAAATGTTACCTTAATGAAGAGATTTTTTTTCAACCTTTAAAACCCTAATGTGTAATTGAGGTTCAGAACACTAAATTTTCATTAGGAATTTTCTACCAAACCTTTGAACAGCTATCTTCAAAGTGCCATCTCATTTGATGTATGCTTTCTGGCAAGAGAAGGAGGGTCTCCAGGAAGCTCAGAATCTGTTTGTCTGTCTCAAACTACTGAAAACAGCTTAAAACAGTGGATTCAGAGTGAGGAAGTTCTGTGATGGGAGTGTGAAAATAGGTCTGTTTGGGAGATGATGTCATTTTCTAACATCTATTGATAATTTGGTATTTTTTTCTTTCTTTAGTTAGTACATATATTTATACTTAGAACCCTCTTTATAAAAAATTCTATTTTCACAAAGAAAATATTGTGTATATGTGTGTCAAATATTTTTTGAATTAAACAATTGTTGATTAAATTATTTAGCACTTTGATTACTTTTTGTATTCTTAGCTTTCATTTTTTATTTTGTCTTTTATTACGAAAAGATTCAAATAATACAGAAAAGTAGAAAGAAGAGTACAATGAACAAATGAAATCTATGCCTAGATTTACCAATTTAAAATATTATATCACATTTGTTTTGTATGTAATTATATATATGCACATATGTGTAGTATTTTTCTAGCTATTTAAAAGTTAAATTACATAATCCAGAAGCTTCACCTCTAAATACTTCAGCACGCTTCTCTAAAAATGACATTCTTCTACATAACCGTTATACCAATATCACATCTAACTAAACTAACAATTCCCCAGTCTATATTTAAATTTCCTCAATTATCCCCCAAATGCCTTATATATCTGGTTTGTTCAAAACAGGATCCAACTAAGAATATCCTTCTTTTTCAAGAACAATTATTCCTTCCCCTTCCCATCTCTCAAGGATATTGACATATTGAAGTGATTGGGCCACTTCTGGGTTCCCTGCATTCTGAATTTTTCTGATAGTTTCCTCATAGTATTGCTTAGCTTGTTCCTCTTCCTCTGGATTTTCAGTATCTTAGAATTGTAAAGAACTGAATGCTTGATTAGATTAAATGAAACATGTTCAGCAAGAATAAATATTTCATGGGTGTTCTTGTGCACTTCATACAGTTCCCAACTTAGAATAACATATTCCCAGTGTGTTATTGAAAGCCTCCTGGGTGTTTGAAGCCTCACAGGTGTCACTTTCTGATAATACCCAGCCTCTTCCTACCAGAGCGAGTGATTATCCTGAATTCTGTGTTGACTACTTCCTGTATTTTCTTTATGATTTTATCACTTACTTATGTATCTCCAAATAATATATTGCTTAGTTTTAAACTTCTATAAATGAAATCTTACTGTCTATATTATTTTGTGAATTATTTTCAATCACCACACTACTTTTGCAATTTATCCTTGTTGGTATGTGAAGCTATAGGTCATTCATTTTCATATCTGTATAGTATTCTTTTCATTTAGCACAGCTTAGTTGTCCTTTCTACTCTTGGTAGTTGTTGGGTTGTTTCCAGTTTTTTGTTATTACAAACAATGCTGCAATACATACCTTTGCACATATTCGTGGTCTACATATCCAGGAGTTTCTCTAGGGTATATATCTAGGAATGTAATTGCAAGGATGCATGAGATATGTAAGTACAACTATGCTAGGCATAGCAATCAAGGTACTGTTACAAAGAACAAAATACACGTTAGTTCATTAAAAACAAAAAGATTTATTATAGGTTATCAATCATATACAGAATTGTTGGGAGAGTTGAAGGAACAGACTTTAGGCTGAGCTTCTAAGAATGGATCCCAAGCCACACCAAAGAACTGGGCCACCAAGAAAGCTCCCACTTTCTCTTCATCAGGAAGCTGTGTTTTGAACTGGAAAGTTGCCAGTACAGTTCTGGCTCCAAAGCCACATTGCATTAGGTACAATTAGGAAGCCACTTCAGCTAAATCAGGAAGCCACTGTTGGACTTGCTGGCTCCAGAACCAAGCAGCCTCTGCTCTGAAACCAACTTTTAAAATTGGGAAGCCACCATTATAATCCCTGCCAGCAAAGTGAATGCCCTGGGCCCTTACTTTCTCCCTACTTAACTCCGCTCAAGTCTCATTGAACACACTGGACAAGTCAAAACTTAATCATATCCAGAACTCTAACTATAGGGATGTTTTGGAAATATATTAATTTTATGCCCTTTGAAATATAGGATGGCACACTAAAAGGAGGTTGGAATAAAAGTCGAGCAGACCTGTTCACAGTAATGTCAAATTGCTTTCTAATGTGGTTGAGCCAGTCTGCACTCCTGCCAGCAGTGTATGAGAATATGTTTGGTTCTACATTCTTGCCATTTCTAAGTTTTGTTGAGTTTTTGTATTGAGAAGCTATTTTATTGTCATCTTAATCTGCAATTCCATGATTAATAATGAGGTTATATGTGTCTTTATATATATATTCCTATATGTCAGCCATTCATATTTCCTTTTGACAGATATGCCTGTTTATGTCTTCCATGTATTTCCTATTCTTTTTCTTTCTTATTCATTGGGATCCTCCACATATTCTGCATAACGAGTCATTGTTGGTTATATTTTACATATATTTTACAATCTTCTCAGATTGAAACTTGTCTTTTCACTTTTCAGGTGGTGATTTTATTGAACAAAGTCCTAAATACTAGTCAAATTTATTATTTTTTCTTTATGGCTTTTCTTGCTTGTTTAAAAATCTATTCCTATCATTAGAATAATTTTTTTTTGTATTTTTTTAAAAAAAGTTTTAAAGTATTTTCCTGTTTTGTTCCTGATCTACCTGGAATTGGTTTTCATGTATGGTGTGAGGCAGAAATCCATATTCATTTTTTTCTATATGGATAACCTCTTTGATTGGCAATGCCAGATTTATTATATATCCTGTTTTGATTCAAGTGTGGATCAGTTTCTGGGTTCTCTTTTTGTTCCATTGGTGAGTTTTTCATTCTTGTGTTAATAACATACAATCCTAATTACTGAAGCTTTTAATATGTCTTGATTCTGGAGGAACACACTCACCTATATTAGCTATTCTTGGCCCTTGACTCTTTTTTATATTTTTTGGAATTAGATTGTAAAGTTCCACAAACATCTTTTTGAGATTTTTATTGAATTTATGGAACAATTTGGAGAGAAATGAGATCTTTAAGATAATCTATCTTCATGTCCATGGAAAAATTATGTCGTTCCATTTATGCAGCTCTTATTTAATATCTTTTACCAAAGTTTCATAACTTTTTCCAAAAAGTCTTGCTCAGCTTTAGTTAGACTTTTTTCTTTGTTGTTGCTATTGTAAATGGTATTTTTAAAAAAGTTAAATTAAAAATGTTTTATTATTTTTTAAAATTTATTAATTTTTAATGGTGACATTAGTTAACGAAATCCAATAAGTTATAGCTGTACATTTTAACAGTAAGGCATATGTATATTTATACTGTGTGTTTACCTCTCATAGTTAGATTTCTTTCTGTCACCATATATTTGATTCCCCTTACCTCATCTACCTTCCCCCTTCTCCCTTCCTCCTACCCTCTGGTAACTACTAGTCTATTGTCCATGAGTCTCTGCTTGTTTGTCCTGTTCATTTTTTGATTTTAGGTTTATATCTTACATATAAGTGATATCACATGATTTTCAACTTTTTCTGTCTGGCTTATTTCACTTAACATGATTATCTCAAGGTCCATCTATGTTGTTGCAACTGCAAATTGGTACAGCCACTATGGAAAACAGTATGGAGGTTCCTCAAAAAGCTAAGAATTGATCTACCATATGATCCAGCAATCCCTCTACTGGGTATTTACCCCAAAGACTTAAAAACTCATATGCGAAAAGATATTTGCACACAGCTGTTCATAGCAGCATTATTTACAGTGGCTAGCACATAGAAGCAACCGAAGTGTCCTATGATAGATGATTGGCTAAAGAAGCTGTGGTACATATATACAATGGAATATTACTCAGCCATAAGAAGAGATGAAATACTGCCATTTGTAAATTGCATTTTTTAATTTTATTTTTGCTAGTATATAGAAATGTAGTTGACTCATATTGATTTTATGCGTAGCAAACTTACTAATTTTTTATTAATTTTAATAATTTATAGATAATTAGAAGTTTTCTATGGAGAACATAATATCTGCAAATAGCGACAGTTTGGTTTTGTGGGCTTTTAAAAAATCCCTATCTCTTTCCTTGTTTCTTGTCTTAGAGCACAGATGGGATTCCAATACAGTGCTGAGTAGAAGTGTAGATAGTGTGTAACCTTTTATCATTCCTGATTTCAAAGAGCCTGTGTTAATATTTCACAGTTGAGAACAAGGTTTGCTCTTGTTAGTTTGAAGATACATTGTATCCTATTTAAGGACATTTTTTCCCTTTCTAGCTTGTAAAGAAATTTAAAATAATTCTTTTTTTGCTTTTTGTCTCATACTCTTGAATTTTATTAAATGTTTACCTACATCAATTCAGACTACAATTTATTTTTTCTTCTAATAACATAAATTACATTACTATGTGTTCTAATATTGATCTAACCTTCATTCCTGGAATAAACCCAATTTGGACATGATGTTTTTTGCGTTTTTTTAAAATTCTGGATTCAGTTTGCTAATATTTTGTTCAAGGTTTCTGCATTCATGTTGATGAATGAGATTGATCTTCATTTTTTTCTTTCAAATACTGTCCTTGTTTGAGTTTTTATACTAAGCTTACAATAGCTCATAGAATGAGTCTGGAAAGTGTTCCTCCTTTTCTGTTTTCTAAAAAGTTCGCACGAGATTGGATCATTGAGTTTTTACAGATGCTAGAGGCAGCCAGTTTAGTGGAGAGACCAGAACATGGGATTAGAGACATGTTTGAGCTCTTTATCATTTACTAGCTGAGCCCTCGTGGGCTGGTAACTTACATTTCTGGGACTCAGTTTTCTCATCAGTTAAATGGGAGTAGTGATAACGTACTCTCCCCATCTCAAAGGGTCGTTGCAATATGGTGAACTTTATGGGATACTTTATGTAAAAGTAGTGTATAAATCCTATAAAAAAGATAATCTCTGTCAAAGTAAGGAAAACATTGTCTTCCAAATTGTTTTCAAAGTATGTTCTATTTCTGATATTTTAAATCAGATGAAGAGAACAGAATGCTCTTAGAGACTTCCTCTAATAATAAGGTTGGGGTCAGAGACACTGATAGAGCACTTCCAGAAGAGATGGTGTCAACAGTTTCTAAAATCAAATTTGTAGCTTTTCCTTCAGAGCCTTGGAGGAGGCTTAGGTCACTGACTCATTGCATGTTAGACTGGAGAGATCTCACAGATCATCCAGTCAATGGAGGACTTCAGCCAAAAAAGTATTTAACTCATATTTAAGAATTTATAACCTTAATTTTAAATAGTATGTTAAGTTTCGCATGTACGTTTTAATTTATAAAAATAATACTTTCTCATGGTAATGGTACGAGAAATATTTTAAATGATATGAGAAAATGAGTAAAATTTTATAAATGAAAAGTCAAAATTTTCCTTCTTCTCAGGCTACCTCAGCCTGTTCTCTTTCTAAGAGATAACTTTTTAAATTTTCTCTTTTTAGTTTTCCTGATAGTTACTGCCATAATTCTAAATAATATAAATTTACATCCGTTTCTTGATTTATAAGTTTTAAGACAGTATCTATTGTCACCCCATCAAAGCAATGATGAATTTATCTTTCTTTCCTTTACTCTTTACTTTTGCTAGTCATATTTTATTTTTAGTTCCTCTTTTGGTTGGTTACCACTATAACTTTAAATAATATTTTTGAACTTTTATGTCTTGACCTATCAATTTTAGAGTTTCTTTGAATCCTCATTATGTAAGATGAGAAAATTTGTTTCTCTACATTTCCTTTCACTGTTCCACCTCCATCTCTCATCCCCTGCCATCTATTCTGTTACATTTCAGTGTCTTGGTTTATAGAAATAGAACATATTTTCTGTTCTCTAACTGCATATATCTTTTATGCTTTACCTATAGGTTGATTTTAAAAACTGAAATCCAATATCCAGAGTTTGTAATATTAAGACTATAGAAATATGTGTTCAGTGAAAACCATGTGATGTGATTATAAAACTAGAGAAGGAAATGGGATCCTAAATTA
>NW_011888910.1:3564939-3603451 GCF_000151845.1 Pteropus vampyrus
TGTGCGTGTGCGTGCGTGTGTGTGTGTGTTTGTGTGTGAATTCATCCTTTTTATTACTTGGTGACATCTGGAGACTGACACCTTTCTTTTGCTCTGGAAAAATTTTAATAATTTTCTGTCTTGAGTGTTTTCCATTATCTTTTTCTTAAAATCTATTAGGTAAATATTAAACTTCCTAAATCAACCCTCCTAAGTCTCTTAATTTTTTGAATATTTTTTTTCTAAATCTCTGTATTTCAAAATTTTAATCTGAGAGATCAATTGCTTCTTCTAGCCTTTCTATTAAATCTTTTGTCTATTATATTTTTAAAATTTAATATTTTTAAAATTTAATATTTTTTTTATTATCTGATTTCTTTGGTGAACATCTTGTGTTTCTTCTTTTTAAAAAATGTACAAATTGTTACTTTTCTCTGAGATACTGATTAGAAATTTTTGAAGGTCTACTCTGTTGCCTGTATTATCTATTTCTTCTAGAGTATTTTGTTTTTGTTCATCTTATTCTTTCTTTCTTGGGTTATTATTGTTTCCTCTAGTTAATTATCAACTAATGGATTAGAATAATATTTATTTAGTTTTTACTTTGAGCCAAACACTGAGCAAGACAGACCAGGTCCCTATCCTCAAAGAGCTTGTGTTGTATGGAAGAGTTGCAATTATCAAGTAAATAAATGGATAAACAAGAATTTAAATTTGTGTGTCATGAAGGAAATAAAGTAAGGTGAAGTAAGAGTGAGTGAGCAGTGGAGGTCCTTTAAAACAAGTGGTTGGTAAGGCCTCTTAGGATGACCTGACACCAGCCATGTGACCACAGTTGGGGACAGGCTGATGTTGGGGAGGAGGGTCAGATTCTACAGCACCTCTAGGTAGGCCATGGTGTAAGGAGTTAAATATTTGATGTAATTGCAGCAGAAAACGGTTGAAGCATTTTAAGAGGGGGGTGATGATCTGATTTATGTTTTAATGATCAGTTCTAGTTGCGGAGTGGAGAATGGTTAGAGATAGGTAAGAATGGCAACAGAAGGAGACTCAGTGTCTAAACTGAGAGAGATTAGGGTGACTAGTTATAGAAGGGGAATGGTCAGGAATGATCATCAGGAGCACATATGTTATAAAGGCAGGACAGAAAGTGTTCCAAGAAGGAGAGGGTCATCCATTGTTTCAACTGCTGCTGAAATGTCTCAGAAAGTTAAGATAGAGCAGTGAGCATCACACTTGGCAAGTGAAGATCGTTGGTGACAATCTAGGGAGAGTGGTGAAGGGGAAATTCAGATGAAGTAAGCATTTGCCCAGAGTCTGGACCTAGTAATTGTATAGCAAGTTACTATAGTGGTGAATTTATCACTTTCTATTGGTAGCTTGGAATTGAAAATTTTTTGAATATTTATTCCCAACCTAACACAAAAGTTCTCTGTAGAACTGTCCATATTTATTCTAAAGCCCTTCCCTTCTCTATACATTTCCCTCCTACTCTTCTGATAAGATCAGAAGGCATCTTTAGTGAGGGATGAATGGTTTTTAAAATTTCCCTTTACCTCCATGTAATTCTTGATTATCTATGACCAAAAGGGGCTCTTGAATTCCCTTTTGTTAACGGTGATATGTGTGGGGATATGTGTGGGGACTGAAGCTTCTTTCGGGCTGCTGGTGCTAGTGTCAGGGGAGAGTGGGGCTAGAGTCAGTGCTAGGAAATTATCAGGAAATGGATAATGTTATTGAAGTTATGATATGCTGTTTGTATACTCAATATTTGTAACTAAGAAATTAAACCATAAATCTGTAAATTTTTCTATAAAACCTGAGAACAAGAAGCATGGGTTTATTTCCAAGGTATTTAACACACATACTTGCTTTTCTCAAATTGCAAACTCTTTGAAGGTAAGAATATGATCAAATTGGTGAAGGGATATGGAGAACTATCAAAGTGACTAATATGTTTCTGACGCTCATTTAATCCCATTAACAGCCCTAGGTGTTAGACTATTTTAATTCCTGTTTTACAGATGAGTCTGGAGAGTGACTGGTCATGGTCACAAGATTAGTGACAAACATACTTGATAGTCAAATCTACATCTGATTCTAAAGCCAATGTTCATCCTTTTTCCTTTTTTCTTCTAATTTAGAGTTTATTTTGTTTTTGTTAAAACTGTATATGCAGAGAATACAAATATATGCATTAGAAATAATTCTACCTGGCTGATTATAAAACTTAGTAGTTTCCTGTCCCACTCTCCAGAAGCAGCTACTTGTAACATTCACCTGATACTTTTAACATTCACTTCTGAATTTGTAAGTAACATATATCCTGAGTTTCACAAAACGTTTTGTACAGTAAGTATTTGCTTCTCCCACGGAATACAAGGATTTTGCTCTCTTTTACCAACATGTCTCTAGCACATAATTTATTGTCTCCATTTTCTCAATATAATTAAATTGCAATTTGTTTAGTGATCATTCAGAATTTACTATGACAATGCATGTTGAGTCATGCAGTATACAATTATTACTTTCTGTTTTGTCACATCTTTTTGTTTTCCCTAAAGTTAACAATTGCCTTCTTGTTTCATTTGCTTAGTTTTCTACATACCTGCCATTAAATCAGTGCCAACTCTTCCAATACATTCAATTTCGTTTTTCAAAGGAATCTCTTTGGGATCTTCTGATCTGCTTCAAACTGGACCTGTGACATATCTGTCATCTGAGTTCTGCCTTCACCCACTACCTTGGGAAATTCCTTAACCTCCCTCCTTGCAGGTCTGGAAAACTCTTGATTTTATCTTCTCATTTAATTGATAGCTGAATATAAAATTTTAGGTTTCGAAACATTTTACTTCACAAATTTGGAAGTTTTGCTTCATTATCTTCTGGCTTCTTAAATGAAACCTGTGTTTTGTTTTTTTTCTCTTCTGAAGTTTGTAGAATCTTTTCTCTGACCCTAGTGTTCTAGATTATCACAATAATGTGCTTTGTTGTGGATCCATTTTGATTCCTCTTCTGGAACTTGGTGGGTACTTCTTAATCTAGAAACTTATGTCTTTCAGTTCTGGGAGATTTTTCTTGATTTATTTTGCTAGTAACTTCTCTGTTTTTTCTTTTTGGAACTCTTGGACCCATGTTCTAATTTTTCTCCTTCTCTATTTTCTATTTCTTTGTCTTTTTGCTCTTTTTTCTGGGAAATTTTTTCAACCTATTTTAAGCTGTCTTATTTTAATTCCCAAGAGTTATTTGAATGTTTTTCTTTCATAGATTAAAAAAAAACTGAATACGATGTCTTCCATTATCTCTCTAAGGATATTAATGGAGATTTTGGAGAATGTTTTTTCTTTCCTGCCAGTTTTTCCAGTTTATTTTTTATCTCTGGCTTTCAAATTAACTTATTTTATTGACTCAAAGACACTTTAATACTAGTGCTTTCTCTACTTTACAGAAAGAGCTCTATGAAGTTACTTGGCATACTGTATTGTGATATTTCCTGGCTGACAATAATTTTATAATACTATAAATTTGTAAGGTGTGTCTGGATTTCAGAGAATTTCATTCAGAGATCCAAACACTTGCATCTTAAAACAGGGTAAATATTTTCTTCTAATATTTTAAAACATTTTTGCCACTCTGCTCATAGTTTAAGAGTGGTACACCAAAAATCTGTTCGAAGGTCTCTCTGTATGTTGATGGTTGTGGTGGTAGGTAGAGGCTTTATTGACAGTGGATTCTATTGTGAGATGATTTGGCTTGGCTGTTTCATTAGGCTGGTTGGGTTCTCAAGAGAAAAAATTTAGAACCTTCTTCCCAGAGGATGTGAGCCTGGATGCCAGCCTTTTTAGACTTAAGAAGGGAAGAAAGACTAGGAACCCAGATAATTAATTTGTACACTTCTCCTTAGTCCTTTTCTTTGTACAGGACTCCAGCCCTCACTTCTGCCTGATGTTATCTAGCCTAGAGATGTTCCATTATATTTTTCTAGTGGGAAAAAACCCTCGAGGCTTCCTCCCTTCATAGAGTTGGGAAGGACAGCATGTGGTCTGCTTTTCAAACAAACTTTCAACCAAACTTTCTGTTTTCAGCCCAATGTTTTTCTCCACTTCCAAAAGAACCTGGTGCTGCCAACTCCAGAGTCCTTTGAAAGTCTATGACATGAATCAGTTTGCATCTTGGCTTTCTCTACTTTCGGTTCAGTTTTGCTAAATCAGTTATTTCTCTTTCTTCACTTTCCAGCTACCAAAATTTTCTTTTCCCATCTCACTGTCGTTTTGGGTCTATGTTGTAAAAAATCACTTTACTGCTACTTAAGTTTGATTGTGGGAGGAAATGGAGGTAAATATTCATGTTCAATCTGCATCTTTAACTGAAAGTCCTAATTTATTATATATCTCTAATTAAAAGATCTGAGTTCAATTTAGAACATTTGGAAAATAATGAAATGTTCAATGGAAAAAACATAACCCAAAATCCTATCACCAGAAATGATCACAGTTAACATCTTTGCACATAAGTTCAAATACATCTTTGTGATAAATTCTTAATTTTGGAAATGATGAGCAAATTAGCATACATGTTTTAAAGACTTTTTACATATGTTGCCAAGTTGACCCATTAAATTTATTACCACTTTAAACATCAGTTTAGAACACCTATTTTTCATATTATCATAAACAATGGTTAGTATCCTTTTTAATCTTTTGCCAACCTTGTAGGCAAATAAAGGTGTTTTTTTTTGTTTTTTTGTTTTTTTGCCTATTTTGAATTGATTCCTATTGATCCATAAGAACTCTGTATTAAGGTTATCAGTTCACAGTAATTTTCCAATTGACTTTCAATTTTTAAAGGCTTTTTTCATTTTGTGTTGTTGAGCAATTGATTCTTCTTTATACCTAAGGCTTTGTTACCCTGTTCTTATCCCAAGACTATATTTACTAATGCGGTCTTCTAGTTCTTATGTGGTTTCATAAGTCATGAAATAAGGCTCTAACTTTAGTTTTCCTTATATTACTTACCACTTATCTCAGCATTATTCATTTGAAATATATTTTCATATTGATTTGAAATGTTACTTCTATTTGAATCTGTTTTAGAGCAAAGACCATGAACCTAGACTCTAGACTCCCTCTTCAAAACAGCTGAGTTCATCTTTCTTTCTGTGTCTCAATTTCTTCATCTGTCAGTGATGTCAGGAAACTGCATTATTTTTGCTGTTACTGTTTTCAGCCAGGTATGCCCTTATTCATTAATTTCACAAAGATAAATGGGTCCTCTGTAGTGCCAGTGTTTGTGTTAAGCACAGAAGTACAAAAGAAGATAAGGCAAACCCCCTGAAATAGTCACTGTAGTAAACCAAAACCAGAATTGTTTAGGAGTAATTCTGCTGTCCTAGGGCAGGTCTCTTTGATGCAGGAAAATTCAGGATTACAGAGTCTAGAGAACATTGAGCAAAATGATAATGGTGGTTTTCTCTGGGGGTGTGATCTTAGGATTACAGAGTCTAGAGAACATTGAGCAAAATGATAATGGTGGTTTTCTCTGGGGGTGTGATCTCCTCTGTATTCTTTACTGTATTGGTTGTATTTTCTATAAGGATACACATTATTTTTTAAAAAATCATCGTTGTTTTGGTTAAATAGACTTCTGTTGCTCAGAGTTGGCTTCATTGTAATCTTTGGTTCACAACACTCTCTTAGGTTCCACATTACCTTTGTAAAAAGAAAACAGGGAGAAACCTACAGAGGTTAGTGCATACCCAAGGGAGGGAGGTTTCTTGGAGAATGCGGCAGGAGGCTGTTTCTGGGGTAGACACATTGGGGGTCATGTGAGGGTACAAGGTACAGCTGCCTGGAACAATGTAGCCTTTGGGGAATTGTGAGTAATTCAGCTTGTCAAGAGCTGAGGTTGTAAATGTGAGTGACCATGTGTTATCTGGTGTATATAGAGAACAGCAGAAATGAATAATTTTAAGGCTGTGAGAATTTGCATGTCTAAGGATCTCATACATTCAAATAAACCAGTCCTTTGGGACATTTTCTTACAAATGGAGGATTAGCTATTCTTCTTATTAAAAAGTGTAACTTTTTAATATATCGCTGGTATTATATTAGCACCAGAGATATAAAGACTCTCTAAGCTAAAGAATCTCTAGGTGAAATAGACAGTATAAATAAATGCATATATACACGAATTATTAACAAAAACTTTTTAACATTAACTTTTATTAACATTAACTTTTACAAAGACCACCTTTCCATCCAGCATTATCAATTTCTCCCTCTCTACTACATTCATTTCTCTCTCTCTACTACATTCTTCTCAATGGCACACTGAAATGTCCTTGACTCTTCTTTGAACTCCGTGTCTATCTAGTTACCAATTCATTTCTCTGTTCTCTTTCCTAGAAACTGACACCATGTTGTTTGCTTCACTTTTCCACCTTTCCTTCTCTCTTGAATCCTCTCAGTCATGCTTTCAGCCTCACCATACCACTGTAACTGTTATTACCAGCAAAGGTCAGCAAAGACCTCTGTCTTGCCAAGTGCCATGGTCCATTGATGTCCTCTTTTTACTGTATTTTTCAGCAACATTTGGCAAAGCTGACCAGTCCTTCTTTTGGAAACATTTCTATGAGCTTTCATTCCATTTCATTCTTCTGCTTTTCCTGCTACCTCGCCAGCTGCTCCTTCTCAGTATCTTCTACCTATGTCTGACCTCTAGATGCTGAAATATTCTAAGACTTAGCTCTGGATTCCCATTTCCCCTATTTTTTCCCACTGGCTTTCAATACCATCTACATACTGAAGCCTCCTAAGAGCTCAATTCCCCCTTGGGTCTCTAGATTCCTAAACCCACCTTCCCAGTTGACATCTCCATTTAGATGTTTATTGAGCATCTCAGACTTAGGTGACCAAAACAGAACTCTTGCTTTTCTACTTCCTTGTGGCTGCTTCTCTCAAGTCTTTTCTGGCTCAGTAAATGGCTGCACCCTCTTACTCACTCTTTGGGATCTCAAATGCAGGAATCATTCTTCATATATCTCTTTCTTTTGCTCCTTACATTTATCCACCGAGGGCCTGCAGATTTATTTTGAAAATGTATTCCATATTTGACTACCTCTCCCCATTGACACTGCTCGAATCCTAGTCTAAGCCACTGTTCTCTCTCTGATGGGCCACTTGAAGTCTCCTAACTGGCTTCACCACTTCTCTTCCCACCCTTTTCTAATTTCTCTGCAAAGTGGACAGAGCAGCCATTTTGAAATGTTAATCTAAATCAGGGTACCATACACTGTGCTTAAAACCTTCTGGTGGTTTTGGATTACAATTAGAATGAATCCAAACTCCTTCTCAAGTCCTATAAGACTCATTCTCAGTATTCACCTGCCTCACAGTCTACATTTTGTACACTCTCTCCTGTCATTTTCTGCCTCTCAGACCCCAAATTTGTACCTGCCTTTGAACTGTGGCATTTGATGTTCTCTCTGCCTAAAATACTTTTCCCCAAGATCTTTGCATGGCTGGTTCCTTGTCATTCAGGTCTCTACTTAATTACTCTCTCTTCAGAGAAACCTCCCTGAAGTCTCTTAGACCCTTTCTATTGCACAGTGTTTAAAGAAGTTCTCAGAAGAGAACATATTTCTATCTGATATTTCCTTTTCTCTTGATTTTTGCTTTCCAAATCAAAACAAAAACTATGAGAGAGCAAGAACCTCATTAGAATTTGTTTACAGTTGTATCTTTGACATCTTGAACAGTGCCTGACACTAAATAAATGTTTGTTGAATGGGAATATGTTATCTTGTTACACCTTCATAATAGCCCTGTGATAGAGATATTCTTGTCTCAGTTTGTAGGTGGGAAAACAACACCAAAGAGATTAATTCGTTTGTTCAAGGTCAAACATCTAAGTATGGGATCTGATTCCAGGCCTTTGATTTTAATCTCCAATGATATGCCTTCAGAATCTATTTCTCTGGAATTAAGAATTTATTTTATAAAAGTGGGAAAGGATTCCTACAATATTTGTAAGCAGATGAGTTAACTTTTCATACGTGGGGAAGCAAACACATGCTAGAAACCAAGTTTACTAAAGTGTTAAAAGTTATTTTGATCAGCAGGGCTGATCTAGTTTCAATAAAACTATTTCCTTTTTAAATTTAAGCCTGTAATTTACAAATAGTGTTATTTCTATTAGAACCTGTAGCTTGGACACAGGTTCTGTTATTGAGTGTACAGAACTCTAGGGAGGAAGTCTGACAGGCTCTGTTGCATTTAGACTTGGCTTGTTGCAGGAAAGTTCTAACATCTTTGGGGGTCTTCCCATAACTTGTACTCGAAGACATGTTTATGAATGATTTTCTACACACAGAGCCTTCTAAGTGTTTCAGAGTAAGATGGTTATGTATTTGCCCATGTAAATAACTGAGTGCGCTTCCTCCCCTCACCCTTCAGAACCCAAGTTCTTCAGGGAGTCCATCTTAAGTGTGCCCTAAGATCCTTGAACTTTGTGACACACTTAGAATCACCAAGAGTGTTGTTGGCTCTTCAATAAAGGTGTGCTTTCTGACCTCATGGCCCCATGTGGAATGCAGATTTAGAAAGGGTTACTTTTCTGATGAAGCAGGGATCTCCTGGAGGAGAAGTTGGTGTCAGGACCACACCTCCTCAAGTCTTACCAGGGTGGCTCTAGGATATCTGCCTCACCAGCACTCCGAAAGTGTCCTCTTGACCTCGGCTCTGTTTAGAGGATGACAGATGAGGTACAGGTAGGGAGGAAGGGACATGCCAGTTGAGAAGTCCAAAGGCAAAAACCCTTTTGTTTCTGTACTTTGATTCTCCAGAAGGTCAATACCCCTCTGAGGACTGGCCAGCAACTGGAAAAAAAGTATTTTTGAAACGATTGGGGAAAACCTAACACAGGCTGTATATTAGATGATGTTATTTTTGTTGGATGGGACAATGATGTTATGATTATGCTTTAAAAATCTTTTCTGTTAGTGGTACATACTGAAATATTTACAGGGGAAGTGATATGATGGCTGACATTTGCTTTTAGCTCCAGAAGAAAGTGTGCATATATGTTTGTGGAGGGGGTTAGATAAAACAATAAGATAGTAAGTTAATGGTTGTTGAAATTGGATACATGGGGATTCTTCATACTAGTCTGTCTAGTTCTGTATAAGCTTGAAATTTCCTCAATAAAATGATATTTTAAAAAACTATCATTATTCCATGAATTCACTCAGGTTTACAAACTTCCTCTTTTAGTTGCCCTAAAGAACTTAATGCTGCAAAGGGGGTTATAGAAACTCATGAAGGGTTTTATACAGAGAGAATTTCAATCAAGATCCTAAAGGATGTGTACTCTTGTCTCAGTGCTCACAATTAAGGGCTTAAAAATAATTTACTTTAATGATAAGAAGTTTTTCATGTAAGGAGGCCGTGATGGTTAATTTTATATGTCAACTTGGCTAGACTATGGCATCTAGCTGGTCAGACATCAATCTAATGCTGCTTTGAAGGTATTTTTTTGATGAGATTAATATTTAAATCAGTTAATTTTGAATAAAGAAGAGTATCCTCCATAATGTGGGTGGGCCTCATTTAATCAGTTGAAGGTCTTAAGAGAACACGTGGAGGTCCCCTGAGCAAGAGGGAATACTGCCTCCAGATGCTTTCAGACTTGAGCTGCAACATCAGCTCTTTCCTGGGTCTCCAGTCTGCTGGCCTGCCCTGCAGATTTCTTTCTTGCCAGTCCCCACAATCATGTGAGCTAATTCCTGAAAGTAAATCTTTCTCTCTATATATACATATATCCTATTGGTTCTGTTTTTCTAGAGAACTCTGACTAACACATAGACTCTATGGGATATTTTGATTGAGTTGTCTAGTCAAGTTTTGATTTTTTGATGTAAACCTTTCTAAAGCACAGCCTTGTTTTCGGTCATAACAAATAGATCCCACTGACCCAAACTGAAACATTCTTGGATAACTCATGGTGCTGCCGAGCCTCGGGGCTACAATGCAGGTCTTTACTGAATGGATGAGAGATGAAGGGACCTGGGGAGGCATAAGATTAGGAGGTGCTGAAGCTAAGTGTTTAGTATGTAGCTGGCACTCAATGAGTGTGTCATGACAGCCTTACCTGAAGGGTGCTTCACTAGGGATTACACTTTGGGATTGTTTTTCCTTTTTCAGTAAAGAAGTTGACAGCTGCTTCAAGGTACAAGTATGATGGAAAATTAGCTTGTATGTGTTCTGGAAAGAATTGTTTACAACGAATCCCCTGCAAGGATAGGGTAGGTAGGTTACGTTATGCCAGGGCCATTGAGTGGCTTAAAAAGTTGCTTCACCCCTGGAGTGGGGTCTTCAGGAAAGAAAAGAAAAAGGAGTTTCCAGATCTGTGAGCTGGACCTGGCTTCTCAGACTTGGGAACTGCTCAACACCTGAGAGAGAGTTTAAATTAACATAGGGTTTCTCAAACTCAGCCCTATTGACATTTTGGGCCCAATAATCCTTTGTTGTAGGCAGCTGGCCTGTGTAGTGTAAGATGTTGAGCAGCATTTCTAGCCTTTACTCTCTAGATGCCCCTTCTTAGTTGTGACAATCAAAATGTCTTCAGATGTTGCCAAATGTCCCTTGAGGAGCAAAATTGGCCCTGACAGAAGACCACTGTATTCATGGGAGAGGCCCACTTACAAGACTCTCTGTCTTCTAAGCTCAGACCTCTTAAAGCCTGAAACCCAGTATGAAGTGGGGGATCCCTTTCCCCCAAATAACCCATTACCCCTCCTAAAGATTCGGTCTTAGGATCTTAGGTAAGGAAACTGAGACCCCAGATTTCACATTAACATTCTGGCTAGACTTGCAGAAACAACTTCTGCCTGGGAGGCCATGTGTCACCCTCCGTCAGCCCAAATTGCTGCCAGAGATGCCAGAATGCTTCTGAGATCCTGAGGTCCCCTGTGCTTCTGTGCACTACAGTGCCACTGACCAAAAGTCTGGGCTCACTCCTTACTGCTTGGGGTGGCCAGGAGGCCTTCTGCTCAGGGCCACACCAGGAAACTTTATGGATTCCCACTGCTGTGGAAATCTCATTCTGTGTTCGTCACCCACCTCAAGGCCGCACCAGGAAACTTTATGGATTCCCACTGCTGTAGAAATCTCACTCTGTGTTCATCACCTCCTGGTGGTCACCTAGCCTCTGAGATTTAGACCTTACCTACCAAGATGAGTTTCAGACTCAGTGCCTTGAAACAGCTGAGTTGGGCTGGACTCTCATGGCTCAACTCATGGCCCATTTTTGCACCAGAGAGCTGCCGATTGCACAGTGCAGAGAGTATTGAAAGGAAAGACTGAGATTGTGACGTTATCTGTCTTCCATTCCTGTCTTCTTCCTTCCCACACACTTGTTCTCCTGACGTCATTTTCCATGGAAACATTGCTCCCCCCCCCCATATATTTTATTATGATGAGACCAGTGGTTCCCCAGGGGTTACTTGGCCTCAGGGTTGCTGAATCAGGCTGTGATGGCTTAATTAAGCATTGTAGATAAGGTATAGTAAACTTAAGATTTTGGATCTCATTACCTCATGAAGCCAGGAAACAAGATCAGAGGAACATTGAGGATGTCAGGTAATGTGGTGATTTTAGAGCATTTCCACAAATTCTTTGGCACTTCTCCATCAAAAGGTGTACTATAATTCCCCTTTCTTTGAATATGGGCTAGCTCCAGCAATTGACTTTAAAGAAATAAAATGTGGCAGAAGTGATGCTGCGTGACTTCTAAAAGCTAGGTCAAAAAAGGCAATGCAACTTCTGCCTGACTCTTGTTTTCTCTGTCCCTCTGTCTCTGTTTCTCTTTCTCTGGGGATGCTTGTTCCTGCTTCCAGCCACCATGGAGAGAATATGTGGGTTTTATAGTCATGGCCCTGGCCAAGGGCCTGGCTAACAGCCAGTAGCCACACCTGACAGGTAAGTGAACCAGCTTTCAGGTGTTTTTCAAGCCCCAGCCTTCTATGCTCTATCTGATGTCTAGTGTAGTAGAGATGAGCTGTCCCTACAGATGCCAAATTTGGGAGCAACATAAATGCTCTTGTTGTTTTAAGCCACTAAGTTTAGGTAATTTGTTATGCAGCAATAGGTAACTGGAAGAGATAATAACATTAATAAGATGGAAAGCTAGCGTTTATGAGCACTTACTCTGTGCCCAGACCCCAATGCCAAGCATTTATATAAATCATCTAATTTTATTTTCACAGAAACTCTACAGTAAGGTAGGGATATCATTAATTATATTTTAGAAATGAAAAAAATAAGGCCCAGAGAGTTTGAGTAACTTGCCCTGGGTTGTACAGCTGAAAAGAAGTAGAGTCAGTATTCAAACCCTGAGCCAACGTTCTACATCAGCAGTCCTCAACCTTTTTGGCACCAAGGACTGGTGCTCCTGTGAGAATCTAATGCCTGATGATCTGAGATGGAGCTGAGGCGGTGGTGCTGGGGAGTGGCCGCAAATATAGATGAAGCTTCGCTAGCTTGCTCACCTGCCGGCTGCTCACCTCCTGCTGTGTGGCCCGGTTCCTAACAGGCCACAGAGCGGTACCAGACCATGTCTTAGGGGTTGGGAACCCTGTCACAATACAGAATGACCTACTGGCAATGCTGGTAGAGGGGTTTATGCTAGAATGTCCTGGGCTTGCTGACTGAAGGGTGGCAGGGGAAGTCTTGGGTGTAACTGCTTCAGGCATCTGCTGCCTTTTCAGCTATAGCGGCTCCACCTCATCTGCTGGTCCCTGCCCTGCCTGGACACCCTGGCTGCTGTTAGCTCAGCCCCCTTATCCTTCCATCTGCACATCAGTGCTTCTCAAAGTATGGCCCTGCATCACCTGCATCAAACCACCTAGGTGGACCCACTGCAGGAGCATCTCTGGAGCTGGGACCCAGGAACTGGTTTCTTTAACAAGATCACCATGTGATTTCATGCAAAAGAAATCTTGAGACCCTTGGCTTTAGAGACATATTCAAAACCCAAGGAAAACATATATACAATGAAATATGATCCAGCCTGAAAAAGGAAGGAAATTCTGACATATGCTCCAACATGAATGAAACTCGAGGACATTATGCTAAGTGAAATAAACCAGTCACACAAGGACAAATATTGGATAATTCCACTCATATGAGGTACTGAGAGTAGCCAAGTTCATATAGACAGACAGTAGAATGGTGGATTCCAGGGGCTGGTGGGGGAGGAGGGAATGGAGAATTAATGTTTAATGGGAATGGAGTTTCAGTTTGGGAAGATGAAACGTTCTGGAGATGGTTGATGGCGTGACGATAGCACAAAATTGTAAATGTGCTTAATGCCACTGAACTGTACACTCTAAAATGGTAAATATTATGTTATGTGTATTTTACCACAATAAAAAAAAAAAAAGAAAAGAAAATTCAGAGGGGAGCCTGCATGCCTCAGGCTCCATTCTCCTGTGATCTCTCTTTAAGAAGTGACCAGAGAGGTTCAATGTCTTGCAGCCAATTCCCTACACATCAATGAGTGACTGATTTTGCTTCCCTTCTTGTAACTAATAGAACTGACAGAATTTGCTAGAGTTCCGTTTTCTTATGTGCCGATGGTTATCCAAAGTCTCCCCTGTGGAATTTCATAGTTTAAATGCTTCTAAAGTACTGGACCTTTTTTTTCTTGATTCAGACATCTTTGTCAACTCATGCCTCACCTTACACAGTCTTCAAGGACAGGAAGAATTAACCTTAATGCTACCTTGTCCCAAGGTATTTATTCAGAACAATTACTACAGGTGTGAATCAAGATGACAGCTCTCCAGAAATGCAGCATGTTTAAGTGAAAAGCCTTTGATGGCCACAAAGTCTCCTTAAAGATGAGGCCTGATTTCCCAGAGGGGTACTCATGGGACAAGGTTGTCAGGTGAGATCCTTTGGTCCAGATAGCAAAAGGATATCATGTGCTTCATGTCTACTCTTGCTTTATCATGGCAAGCCTAGAACATCCTCCTGCATGCAATACTAGATTTGGCCTCAGTGGTCTTGGGAATAATGTTGGCAACTTGAGAAACAAGCACACAGAGTCTCCTTAAGCATGACAGCTAGTGCTGCAGAGGGTATGAATGAGTGCAAAGATGGGAAGATAGGATCTGTCTGTAAAGCATTTGCAGGCTGGCAGGGGTAGATAAGGGGTGTCCACACACACACACAGAAGACAATGCAAAGGTACTATGGGAATAAGTCACTCATCTCCTCTAAATGGATGGCCAGTAGGACTTGGAGGAATGGGCATGGGAGTTGGTGGGTCCTCAGGAAAGGCCCTATGGAGGAGGTAAGTCTTGGGTAACCTTTTAGGCATAGGTAGGCTTCAGTCCAGTGGGGTGGATCAAAGAGAGCTGCTCCATGGCCTGCAAAATGTGTCCAGGAAACCAGCGGATTGTCACACTGAGGGAGGTAAGAGAGGCCTTTGGAGCACAATGTTTGAGGTGGCCCCTCACTCACACAATCCTGAGTGATAGACATCTTTCTAAAGTTTTCACCTCTGCTGCCCAATTTGATCCAGCCTAATCTGGGCCCTGCTGGAACCTCAGGTTCATGTGGAGGAAGGAGTGACAGAAGCTAGCATTTCCATCTTTCTTCTTGGGAGAGCAGAACATCCATGTGCTTGTGGGTAGTGAGGGCCAAAGCTAGCTTTGCACAAACCCCATAGGAGGAGGCTGGCTCAGGGCTGTTCAGCTGTCAGATGGGTTAGAGGCCACATCTCAGAGTCTTCTGTCAAGGGTCATTAATTCCAAAGACACAACAGTTGACTTAAATGAAGCCAGCTTTTGATTTTTGCCCTCTGGAGATGGAGGGCCTTGCTTGATGTTATACTTCTTTGGGAAGTTTTTGTCTTCTGCCTTGGGCACCATGCATTTAGGTCAGCTGTGGAATAGATAGGTACATCTTCTTCTTGAGAATGCCATTGCAACCAAGGTACATTCCAGGGGTGTGTGGAAGTGGGCCCGAGACTTCAGAACAGTGAACATTATTTAACTCTGTTTGGGAATCTACCCTGTATTCTTGCTGTTCATGTTGAAGGCATTACCTACATGGTGACTGAGCCCTCTGCACTGCCCTTCCCCCAAACTGAGCCATTAGTTGCCTTTCAGAACTGATGAAACAAGTGCGAGAGGAAATCATCTACACTGTAAACTTTGTCACCTGCCATGTGGTGGCTGTGAGAGTGAGCTCAGAAGACCTCCGGCTAAAGGTAGTGGGGCGTGTTAGTGACCAGAGCTCCAGCTGTGGCACCAGGTCTTGTGCTGGGTTTGCACTGAAGTCATGCCTCCCACTGGGGGTGCTCCCTTCAGTGACTGAGTGTGTTGAGGTATGAAGGCAGACCCTCCACCTTCTCTGGATCTCTACCTATTTTCCTTGACTCAGGCATTTTCTCTCATAAAATCCTCGCATATTTAATTCCATCTTGGCCACTGATGTTTGGAGGATATGGACTAACACAACTTGCTATTCTATCTTGCAAAACTGAAAAAAACTTTAAAGGGTCCAGCCAGGAAGCTTTAGTGACAGAAGACCTCCAACAACTCTTTGAAAGCAACTGAAGGATACGGCGGGGGTGGGAACTGGCCCCCTGCTGCCCTATACTAGGGATGTAAGGACACTTACACCCCCTGGAATGTACCTTGGTTGCAATGGCATTCTTGGTTGCAATGGAAGAAGATGTACCTATCTATTCCACAGCTGACCTAAATGAATGGTGCCCAAGGCAGAAGACAAAAACTTCCCAAAGAAGTATAACATCAAGCAAGGCCCTCCATAAGTGTCCTTATGTGGATGTAAGGACACTTCTGGCTTGTATGATGCTTGGGAAGGAGTTCAGCAGGACTCTAAGGCTGTGAAGAAGTTGTGAAGGTTATCTGTCCCATCCCAGGGAGGGTGCCAAGGGCCAGACTTTCTGTCATTCTCCCATCATCAGTTCCCCTGTCCCTGCAGTGCATTGTAGGGGATGGGCACTGAACCAGGGGTCAAAACCCCTGGGTACCAGCCTGGCTGAGTGAGAGGTCACTTTACATTCCTGGGCCATCAGTGACATAGGGGTCTATTTACTCTCCCTTCTAACCTCATAAGACTGCAGTGACAAGGCACAAGAAAGCTCCTGGGAATTGGAGCAATGTTATAGAAAAGCAAGTCATGCTCTTCCTTCCTTCTCCTTCCTTCTTTTCCTTCTTCTTGTTTCTCTTCCTGAGCTCTGCTCTCTTTCTCATTTTTTCTTGTGATTTTTCTATTTTGCAAAACTCAAAGTTAGGACAAGACAGAAAACTGCCCTGTGTTTTCCTTATCAAAATCACATGGATAGGCTAATGGTCAAGGACTGAGCCTGCATCTGGTCTGGACCAGCTGACCCTAGAGTGCCCCTCTCTAAGATTTCTGCTGGACATTTCTGTGCTGCAGAGATTAAGGCAGAACTGGCTTCCTTCTGGCCTTGGTGGATCTGAGAATTCTCATTGCGAGGGGTACAATATACAGACATCTAGTTTACAGGGGTTCAGTGAAAAGACACCGGCACTGTAAGATATAATAGTCCTGATGGTTAGAGTCATCTTGAGTGAACACAAATGGCTTCTAAATTTTAAAGAGTGTGCCTTAGAGAATTGGGTCAATTATTTATCACAGACGGGGGCAAAAATTCCTGTTTGCTAATTTGAAACTATTATAATGCAATCTAGGCACTGAGTTTTGAATTCACTGCCAAAGAAATGTCCTATACCCTGGATACTTCTTTCTCGTCATTTAACATTATTTTAGTAATTGAAAAGAACTATGGTTAAGCTACAGCACATCTAAGATTTATAACGTACCCTTCACATGGGTACATTTAATATAGCAGCTCTCAGCTGGAATACATGTACAAAGCAAGAAGGGTAGGCTGAGAGAGTGTTTTATATCCTTTGGCTCAAGTTGAAGTTACAAAATCACTTTGCGGGAAGATGTTGGGGTGTGAAGAAATACTCTATAAAAACAAAACAAACACCTTTTGGAGTAAGAAAAGGTAAGAGAACATGGAATTTAAGGTGGCATTCTACTCATATTGAATGCTTTTGATTTTCCTCCTGCCTTTTAATCGGTAAGATATTTTTGCTTCAATCAAAAGATTTCCTCCCTTCTCCAACTCCCCTCTTTTTTTCCACCCTCAGAAACCTTTGCCTCCTCCCACAGTGGTATTTTAGTAAATCTACTGCCCTTTAAACAGGTCCTCGTTCTCAAGCTTTGCCATTAGTCATTTACTAAGAAATAAATTTTGGAAGAAGACGGCAGAGAAAATCAGTTTGCTCAGCTGACCACTTATCTGTTCTGTCTTTCTTCCCCTGAGCTCACGGCCTGCATCCCCCAGCTGATTCAGCATGTGGCAGTGTCATCTCAAAGTATATTTTCATTGCAAGAGAGACAACATTAGAAGTAGAACACTGCACAAGCAGGGCTCACTGTGACCTTGGTGGGGTTATCAGGAGGGGATAGTCTAGCTTGCAAGTCAAAGTGCTCCTGGTCCTCTCATCCAGAAACTGAACTCACCAAGCCTTTGCCAACCTCTTTAGGCAGAAAGCCCAGCAGCTCTTCAGGGACACTGCGGGGCACCTTTCCTGGAATGTGAGTTCTCATACAGGCTCACCATATCCTAGCTGTGTGACATCAGGCAAGTTATTTAGCTTCTCTGGGCCTCAGTTTCCACATATGTAAAGTAGGAATAATAATAGGTATCATAGAACTGTAGCAGGGATTTAATGGTTGAATACATGTAAAACTGCCACATGGGTACTAGTGTTGCATATTAGTATTATCATCATTAGTTCTAAAGGAAGAAGAGTGGCCTTTTAGGTTGAAGAGCGAGTGTGGAGGTGGACAGGGCTGCAGGCCAAGTCAGAGAGCTAGAATCGCTTGCACAATCTCTTCAGCAGAACAGAACTTACAAATTTCATTTTCATGACTCGCTTTTTGAGAGCCATCTTTGTGCCAATAATGGCAGAAGATATTTCATAAACATTCTCTTTAAGTCTTATTACAACCCTGCGTGGCAGACATAACTATGCCCATTTCATGTGTAAAAAAACTGAGGCTCAGGCAGTCTAGATCCCTGCCCAACGTCAGCCTCCAGTCTCTGAAGGAGCAGGAACTGGATTGAAAGGTCTTGCTCTTTCCTCTATATCACACCATCTCATCCTCCAATTTCTAAATCAGTACTAGCTGTCCACTGTCACTCAGAGGTCTCAGAGTGCCTTGTTCTGGGTGTATACGATTTTGCAGGCAAAAATAATTTAAGGTTACACAGTGATTTTGCTTGGAAAGAGCGTTACCTTTGTTATCCTCAGTACATGTTTGAATTAATTCATCAACAAACGAAGCGTGCCTTCTGGAACCTAAGGCAGCCATTGTGTTGTGCCTCTACTAAATAGGTAGTTGGCTTTTCAAGGAAGAGTCTGGGCGCCCAACATTGTCCTCACCCAGATGTCTTTGTTCTGTCCTGGCCGATTCAGGCTGCCTTGTCTGTCACTGGACAAGTTTAAGGATTCTGTATCTGTACCTTCAACATCCAGGAAACATCTGCACTGATAGCTCCCCATGACTATCTGGGGAAAAATCTCACCAAAATGATTACAAGTTTTACAAACTTTTAGTTGGAAACATGTATTTCCCTATGGGCAGAGATAAGTGGCTTTGGTCTGGCAGTAATGCAGCCTACTTGATATTCCTGTCATATAGCATCTCTACTTGTGCTTCTCCATGTTTTTTTTTTAATTTTTTATTTTTATATTCAGATGTCCGCCCAGGACTTGCATGCTGTAGTTCTGGGACACCAGTTTTGTTTCAGGTATTCAAAAAAACCCCTACATGCCATATTTTATTGTAGAAACCAAGTCTTCGAGTCCTTGATTGTATGTGTGTGTTTTTTAAAACAAACTTTATTCATCTTTTTGGGATAGGTTAATCTCAGTTCTAAATTACAAAGATTCTGCTTAGAGAGAGAAGGAGGTTAAATATTTCTGGTATTTTACATCCTGTTTTTCATTCAGTATATACTTGGAAGTATAAGAGGGATCCCCTTATCCATTTCTGGAATGATTTTCTGGAAGGGGAAATTGCAAGCTTTCTGATCAGAGGAAGAGATTATTGTTTTCTGAGGCCTGTGGGAAGAGAGAGAAGGAGGTAGAGAGATAAAGACTTGCAAGTGCTGGGATGGCTCCTAAGCTTAAAGTTTGCTTCCTTTGCCTTTGTATTAGTTTCCAGATCTGTTAGAACTAAGTACCACAAACTGAATGGTTTTAACAACAGAAATTTATTCCCTCACAATTCTGGAGGCTGGAAGTCCAAGATCAAGGTGTCGACAAAGTTGGTTTCTTCTGAAGTCTTTCTCCTTGGCTTGTAGATGGCCGTCTTCTCCCTGTGTTCATGTCATCTTCCCTCTGTATGTGTGTATCCTAATCTCCTCTTCTTATAAGGACACCAATCATATTGGGTTAGGACCTACCCTGATCTTATTTTAACTTAATTACCTTTGTAAAGACCCCATCTCCAAATATTGTCACATTCTGAGGTACTGGGGGTTGGGACTTAAAACATATAAATTTTTGGTGGGATGCAATTCAGCCCGTAACAACCGCTACTTATTAGCAATTCAGTAGGGTCAATGATAGCCTTGGTGAGCACCTGCCATTTATGCCTGGGTGTGAAGTACTCCTTCCAACCATCTAGCTGAGATTAACCATGTAAGGTTTGAGTCTTTTTATAGAGTAAACTTTGGGGGAGGATGTTGCTAGGTAAGATAATTGGGAATTTTGGAGGCCATGGAAGGAGCACTCTGGGCTTTATGCTGAGAAGTGGATAGTTAGAGCAAGAGTAAGTAGGGAAATAGTACATAAATGGAAGTGAGATGACCCCAAAGGTCAGCATCACCTGGAATTAGAATCACAGACAATTAGAGTCAGAAGTGATTATTGGAGAACATTCTTCTCTGCAGAGTTTCTGGACTGGGAGTCTGTAATAGTTTTCTCTTTCTAGCACGTGGTGAAGATTCATTTCTCTGGTCTCCATTCACAACAGACTACGTGGCAAATGGCAACTGTTTACCATATTGGATGCAGAGAGGACAGGTCAGGAAAGGCACATGTATTGAGGAAAGTATATTTGCAGGGCGTCTAGTACAGCAGACATCTATTAATTTTATCTGCTCAGTACCCTGTCTCTCTTTCTTTTGGTGGCAGACTCTATTTCCTTGACACAAGAAGTGGGTATGTGACACAGGTTGGGTAAATTATCCATTCTGATCACAATAACTCTTCCAAGAGGTATAATCGGTTGAGCCAAGCTGAGCTAACTGGAGTTTTTCCTGGGCTTTTATATACAGAAGGCCAGAGAAAGGCTCCTACTCCCTGGCTAAAGAGCTGTTAAGGATGTGAGTCAGAGCTGCTATTGTCAAGAATCCACCCCACAGAGAAGCTGGTTTGGCTGGGAGAAGTCTGCACACAAAGAGAAACTGAAACCAGAACAGAGATGGCGAGTCGGATGGGCTCCAAGTCCCCAATTTGAGGCCCTGGCTTGGCAAGGCTGCCTCCACCCGGCCTGCTCTTCTTGTGGTTTGGTCCCGTGAGCCAATAAATCCCTCCTTAGCTTGGGTTTCTGCCACTTGTGACCAAAAGAGTCCTGACTAATTCAGGTAGACTGTGGATTAAATTAAAACTTGTGAAAATATAAAGAGAATAAAAAGGCTTTGAAAGCTATGTTCTGAGCCAAAAGAACAAGGATGGACTGGGCCTACACCCTGGAGAAAATGGCATGATGCCTTTTGGTGGTTGAGAACAAGCGAAATGTTCAAATTATCCCTCCACTTTTATATTCTGAAAAGAAATCTTCTTCAGATTGGAAAGGTGAAAAGAAACTTGACTAAAAAGGAATTGAAACCTAAGATAGGTGAGAAGACAGTAAGACAGGGTCACTGGCCCTGATGTGAGCTCATCTCTGGCCTGCTGGGCCGTGTTAGTGGAGTGGACACTTTGCCATGTAATTTGGAGAGGTGTACTTTTTGTAGGAATCATGACAGCGAGATGACATGCTGTAAAACTGGAGTGTTAAATCAATTTTCAAAAGCTGTCAGATTTCAGGGTGGGGTTCCTAGACTCTCTAGTAGGAGGAATGTACCACCATCCTCTGGTCTCAGACAACCAGAAATGGAGAAATAGCAGCTTTGCAGTGACGATAAGATGAATTCTGTTCAGAAAGATTGCATTTGAGTTGCTTGCAGGACATCTGGGCAGGGCTGTTCAGATGGCAAATTGAACATTTAGATCTGGAGCTCAGAAGACAAGTCAGGCCTGGTGAGGTAGCTGGGGGGTCATGAACAAGAAGGCAGTAGCCAGATGGCGAACGAGACATCCCAGGGGTCTCATACATTAAGAAAAGAGAAGAGCAGGCTCCAAGTCAGAAGATTCAGAGTGACTTATTTTGAGGGCCCAGTGGAGAGAAAGAGAAAGAGAGAGAAAGAGTATTCAGAGGTGGTAGGGTTAAGGGAGACAGAAAGACAAGAGCCTGAAAAAGAGGGCAGTGGTTAACAGTGTCAAATGATGATGTTAATTTAGAGAGGCCACACTAGATATGGATGAGAAGGTCTGTGGTGACCTTTGAGAAATCTGTTTCAATAAACAAAAGCATGAAAGTTGAACAGAAAGAAGTGAGTGGATGATGAGATATATCACCTCATTTCCTTCCTCCCACGATCACTGCCTTAGCTCATGTCTCTTCTCTCATCAGCCTTTCTCAGTGGTCCTGGAACTAGGCGTTCTGCTATTGTTTTCTTCCCACGTCTACCCCAGCTCCCGTACTGTCACCAGGCTTACCTTCCTAAAGCACATCTCTCACTGGCCTGAGGAAGAACATGTAATCCTGCAACCAGGTATTTCACTTGGATGAATGCTGACTTCAGAGTTCATGCAAAGGGCCCTGAAATCTCAGAGACCCAGACAATATGAGTTCGCGTCTCACTCAGGAAAAGCCCCTTTGGAAACAGAACGGGGTTGGGCTCTGAGACACAATCAGTCAAGGATGAGGCTGACAGAGGTTCTTCCATCCCCACTGTGTGGCTCCAGGCTTGCCATGGTGCTGACGTCCAAACCAGCAGAAGGGGAAGGAGCCCCCAGACGGAAGCCCAGCCGTGGCCTGAAGAGGTAGATTCGGGCTAGAGCTGAAAGTGGTGTATGTTATGCTACTTCTACATTGTTCTGTTGGCTAGAGTTGAATCACATGGTGGGACTTAATTTAGAGAGAAGCTGGGGAATATGGTCTAGCTAAGATAAAACTTAGCCATTCTCCGGTGATCATGGCATTCAAGACCTTGCAGAATCAGATCCAGGCCATTTCGCTAGTCCTGTCTTTCTGGAGTTTGACCTACTCCAAGGCACAGGAGAGCATTGCTTACCGTTCCTCACATATTCCAGCATATTCCCATTTCCCTTCATCAGAAATATACTCCTACTACCCCTACCTACTTCTTTAAATCCGACTCATGCTGTGAGCTACAGGGATATGCCATTTCTTCCACAGAGCCTTTTTCTGAGTTGCAAGTATTTCTTTCTTTTATAATTTGTCAGCCCCAGACTCCATCACTCTCTACCTCCTACTTGTATTATTACAGTTATAGAAATCCCCTGTCCTTCTGTAGATGTAGACTGTAAACTCATTCAGGGCAGGGTGAACTCAGTCATCTTTGCTGAATCTTTACCATATACTTATAGTAACTATAGGTTCTACCATCCTAAATCAGGTTGTGTGGTCTGAAAAGTCTTAGTGTACATACCAGGATCAACTGGGTAAAATATTAGGTTGTGACAGTTTTCATGAATGTCCTGGAGCACAATCCTGGAGACATAACAGAAATTCAATGAATATTGCTCTGGAATGGAATTAAATCACTGTTATTGCTTAGTACCATACAAAGAAAGAGAGAATAACTCAGAAGAACTTTTCAAATAGTAGCAGAGCTGGCTTGAGAAGTGTCGCAGGGAGCTGGCTTGCCAAGAACAATTACTAGCATTCCAGGACACCCTCAGCCAAACTGAAATGCCTAGACACTTCATTGAAAAAGCACAAAAATTAAACAAAGGAGAAACGTGGTGTTTTATGGTTGGCATTTTGTGCTAGTGTCTTATAATTTGAATTTGACTGCTTTCGAAGGCACTCCCAGGTTCTGAGATGTTGTTTAAGATAAATGGTTTTGTTTGGTGTTTGTAATGGTTCATTCAGCAACTGGAAGCTTGTTTACAGCTTTGTGGCTGAGGGCCTGAAAACTGTGAATTATTTTGTCAATAAGGCAACCAGGGATGGCTGGCTTCAAGTCTGCTTATTGCTTATATCTGACCCTCAGTTATGAATGTTAATATGAGGAAGACATTATTTTAATAGTAAAAATGTTTGTGTGTATCTGTTCCATTCATGACAGATTTTATTGGCATTAATCTGAGCTGAAACAAGAAGGAGCTAATGAAAGGGTGAGCTGGTGCCAGAGTCAAGCTTCTAGGGAGGGCCATGGCCTGGGCTGACTCTGAGCTTGATTTTCAAAGGGAGTGAGCTGGGGTAGTGTGTCCCCAGGGCTGCCTTCAGTGCTTCCCTGCCGGTTTGTGGGACAGGAAACACCTCTCTAGGATGCCAGCACTGCATCCACCCCAATGAGCCGTGTTATGGGGGAGTGGGGATGAAGAATGGATGAGTCAATGTGGAAACAGCTCTGTTACCAGCGTGCTGGTCTTTCTTCTCCAGATCCCCCAAGAGTCCTGGAATCCATGGCCCTCTGGCCTGATGTGGAACCCAGCCCAGCAAGAATGCTTGGTGATTTGTTAACGAACGCTCCATCCAGACCAATCTCTCAGTTTTTCCTATTCCTACATTTTTGTCCAAATGGCAGTTGTTCCGAAGACACACCTCATGTGCCTTTGTTAGTTCTGTTTATTCTTTCTGGAATGCCTCTCCTCCCTCAAACTCTCTGACCCAGTTGGAATCCAAAACATCCTTTAATCCATCTCAAATAGCACTCTCTTCATCCTTCTTTTTGATGGCCTCAACCAATTATAAACTCAGAATTCGGAGTTTATCTTTTGTATCTGCTGCCGTTGCTACTTCTGGCACTCTCACTAGCCCCAGCAGCAGTTTTTGTACCCTCAGCGCTTTCTAGGGCACTGCTTTACATCCCAAGTGTGGTCTGGCTTTGCAGTCAGATTGCCAGGTTGAATTCAGAGCTTCTGTGACCTTGACTGTCAGATGGGAAGATGAGTAGCCCCTGCGTTATGGGGCCATTGGTGGGGACTGCGAAGGAAAACCATGGACGTAAGAAAACTCAGTGCCTGGCACATGCAGACATCCACTGGCTAGAAGCTGTACTTTAACTAGTCAGAAGGAGAACTCACTCTGTGTACAAATGAGCAATGAGAGAGGTGAGAGCAACTGATGCAAAGCTCAGAACCTAAACATAAGAGGAATGGTTGACAGAAACCTGGTAGCTTAGTCCAGGGGTGGCTGAGGGGGTAACTGCGGGTCCTCTTTTGAGATCTGGAGATCACCAGGTGGGGAATGGGGGCAGCTTCTGAGTCTCAGTGACAAGCCCAGGCAGAAGTCCCTGGTGGGTCCCAGATGAAGTCTGAGGAAGTTGGATTCGGCTTCATATAAAGAACTTTCTGTCAGGGAGAGCTGTCTGAAGATGGATTGGGCGGCTTGAGAGGGTAGGGTGGTGGGCTGCCCATCACAAGACATGCTTGGTAGAGGCCTGGCTAGAGCTTGAGAAGAAGACTGCCTATCAAGGGCCGTTCTGAGCCTGGTATCACTGCCTGGCTTGTTCCACAAGCTGCTGGAAGGCTCCATGTGTAAAATGGCACATTGGTATGCAAATGTGAATATTATTATAATGTGAGGATTATTTTTACTTGTAGAAATCATGTTTCCTCCCTTTTAAGAGCAGGTGTTGGGTGCGGAGTGGGGAGGAGATCAAATCCTGCTTCTAGCCTCAGCATCCTGCCTGGGCTTTCCCAGAGCGGTCTCACTGCCTTTCCACCAGCTCTCACCTGAGTGAAAATGGGACATGCTGGAGGAGGGTGGGAGGAGGGCTGCAGGATTGTGCATCTTACACAAGGTTTTTGTTTTGATGGGGTGGGGTTGGTATAAGGTGGCTGTTGCATATTAAAAAATAAAATAGTGCCACCAGATGAGAGTTGGCAGGAGGTCAGTCTGAGAGCCCTATTCTCTGAAGGGTTATTTATAAAGTGGGCACGGTGTGTTCAGCTTGGTGGGGGTTCCCTTCCTCCCAGGACATGGCAGCCGCAGAGCCCTAGGGAGGGATGCCTGGCCTGGGCTCACCAGGCCCTTGTTGCTGCAATGAGAGACACCCAGTCTCACAAGCTGACTCTCAAACACCACAATTATTGGTGGCTGTGGTTTATTTTGTGTTGGGGAAGGGGGAAAGTGAAGTTTGCTTTTTTCCGTTTGCTGAAGACATTATTTTAAACAAAAATGTGTTCAGAGAGTTGAAAGAGACTCGTGGAGTAAAGCTGTTTTATTGTCAATGAAATCATAGCTGTTGAGGTTAACTCAGGCTGCTCATAAAAGCAGCCCTAAAACAAGTGGCTTATGAAAACAAACTGCAAAAAGAAAAAAAAAATGAGAGAGAATAATGACTTACAGGAAGAAATAAGGTAAGATCTGAGGTGTGCATCCCACAGACTCTGAGTCAGGAAGCACAGCAAAGTGGGTGCAGCTCTGGACTGTGGGTCAGAAGGTCTGGGCTTCACCACACCTCTATCACTTACCAGCTGTGACCTTGGGCCAGTCACTTCATCTCTCTGAGCCTCAATTTTTTCCATCTATACTTTAGCCTAATTATCTCTGTACTGCCAGCCTCACTGAGGTCCTTGTAAGTCTGTCTTTGTAAGTAATATTAAAACATATACTATCAAAATCTATTCCCTTTCTTTCCGGCTATGTGTACAATCTTTGCTGTACTTCTTGCTTCTTCTGCATCATATCCATCTGAAAAATGCTGTTTCTGTGTCTCTTCAAAGTGCTACTTGGGGCTTGTTTCACAGCTGACTTTGGAGTAGTGGTGGTGAGACCTACTTCTCTAAGAGGGGCGTACCAGAATTTCTCTCTCTCTCTGCCCCTGCCTCTCTTCCATAGCGCTGTGAGTCGAAGTCTAGGTCTGGCCTCTCATTTCCTACTATCCTCCTTTGGCCACTCAATCCTAGTCCCCCATTCATTCCTTGAACACACTAGTCATGCTCCTGCTATAGAGCCATTTGCATTTCCTGTGCCTGCTGATGGCTCTCTTCTTCCCCAGTCAGCCATAGATTGCTTTCTCTTACCTTGTCAGGTCTTCTTCACACAAGAGTTCTATCTTGATCATCCATTTAAAATGGTGCAACCCACTTCCTGTTTGTCTGTCTTGTTTTATTTTTTTCCACAGCAGTTACTACCATCTAACATAATATATATTTTACTTATTTATTCTATGCCTCTCTCACATCCACCCTGGGATGTAAATGCCTTGAGGGTAGAGATTTTTCTTTCTTTTGTTCATTGTCTATTATCCTCCAACACCTCCTCTTATTAAATAAGTTGGAGAGTAATCTCTTTTTGTCTGTTGTCTGGAAGAATTTTGCCAACTTGAGATAATCTGTTCCTTGAAAATTTGACCTCATCTATAAATCTGTCTGGGCCAGGTACATTTGTGTGTGTGTTTGAGGTCAGGGCAGATTTTGACCAATACGCCTGTTTCTTTAACAATTATAGCACTATTCAAAATTTTTTTGCTTGAATCAGTTTTGGTAAGTTATATTTTTGTAGGAACATGTTTAAGTTTTCAAAATTGTTGGTGCATTATTTTTGGTCATATTCTTTTATTATTTTTTGTATACTTTATGTGTAGCTATACCCTCATTTCATTCATAATATCGCTTATTGTAATTTTATCTTCATATCTTAATAAATCTTTAAAAATTTATCTATGTTGTTATTTTTAGCAAAGAATCAACTCTTAGCCTTTTGGTTCTTCTCTATTGTATTTTTGTTCTCTGTTTTGTTGATCTCTGCTTCTATTTTTATTTTCTAATTTATTCTAATTTGAGTTTGAGTTTGTTGTGTTTTTCCCCCTGAACTACTTAAGAATAACATTTAGCTCACTAATTATGAGTTTGCCTTTCATTCCAATATATGTATTTAGCTATGAACTTCCCTCAAATTACACATTGGCTGCATCCCAGAGGTTTTGATGCATGGTGTTCTTATTCTCATTCAGTTTTAAATATTTAAAATTTTTTCATTTTGATATTTCCCCTTTAACTCATGAGTTATTTATCAATACTGCTAAATATATGGGCATTTTTAATTTATATTTTTAACTTCAAATTTAATTTCACTGTGGTTAGAGTTGCCAGTCTGCTTTGTACCTAAGTTCGAAGTTTATTGAAACTTTCTTAATGGTTTAGTACATGATTACATTTTGTATATATTCCACATGTGCTTGAGAAAAAAATGTATGTTCTTTATTATTCGGAAGAACTCTACATATATTCATTAGATATTATTTGAGTGGGTCATAACTTGTAATTGTTCATATTTTCTATATTCTTGCTGATTTTTTTGTCTTCTTAATCTATCAATAATGGAAAAAGTCATGCTAAGTTCACCCTAGTTCTGTAAAATTTTACCTAATATACTAGAGGCTATTTTATGCGCATTTATGTTTAAAATTGCTCTCTTTTTGGTAAATTAAAACTTTTATTATTTTGTAATAACTTTCTTGATCCCTAATAGTGCTTGTTGTCTTAGAGTCTAGTTTAAATACTAATATGCTACATGGGGTTTTTTTTGGTTCATATTTTCCAAATATGCCATTTTCCATCTTTTTGCTTTCAACCTTTGCATAACTTTATCCTTAATGAGTGTCTCTTATAAATAGCACATACCTAGATTTAAAATACTCAGTCTGTTAATCATTTGAGTGGTGACTTTCATAGAATTATATATTTTTTACATATTTGGACCACTTTTACCTTTTTTTGTCTCAAGTTTTCTATTTTTCTTTTTAATCTTTTCTTGCTTTTGAAAAAAAAGTTGTGTCAATATCTCTTCCAATAAGACAAGAACTTTTTTCCTTGATCTCTCCCCAACCTCTGCCAACTCCTTTCATGTAGTTATTATTTACACTTTAAATCTAGGTTATTATTGATCTTTTTCTCCCTTTCTTTATTCTTAGCTATTTTGAAAAATACAGAACTAAGTATTCCAAGTTATTTGGTCATCTCTGCTTTATGTATGTTTTACATTATCTGTCTTTCCCCTTTTCAAAGTACTTTATATAAAACTATTTTTGATAAGTCTTTGTGGTGAAATAGATGAGGGCTTGTGTGCTTGAGAAATTTTAAAAAGTCATGCTTATATATTTGTTACAAAATTTATAAAATTTACAAGATTTGTAACAAATTTTGTTACAAAATTTCAGATTTAAAGTTCTTTTTTTAATATTTAAAAATATAATTCTATTGAGTTATTGCATCTATTGTGCTCTTGGAAACATGATTTCAATCTGAATTTGCTTTTTTTCCCTGAAAACATTTAAAATAATCTTTTTAGAATTCTTAATTACTATAATAATTTTTCTAGGTGTGGGTTTTACCATATCTATATAGAAACTATAAATAATAGATATAAAATATAATATTTATCGTATATATAAAATTATCATTATTATTATTTTTTTGCTAGCTTAAGGTCTTTTAAATCTGAAGTTTCTAGTCTGTTTTAATTCAGGGGAATTTAACTTATTTTTTGAAATTATTTCTTCTCATCGTTTTTATTGGTTTATCTTTCTAAGGCTTTTATTATTTATATGTTAGCTTTTCTACTTCTAACATGAATATTGCATAGTTTTTCTCTTATATTTTCTATTTCTTTGACTTTTCTTCTTTCTGGGAGAACTCAGTCAATCTGGTCTTTCAAATTGTTAATTCTTTCTTGGCTGCTCTTTATGCCACTTATAGGATCCTTTATTATAAATATTATATTTTTATACCTATTATTTATAGTTTGATTCTTCTGTATGCTTTCTTTCCTATTTCACATTGCTAACGTTTTTTATTTTTAAAAGTACACATATTAGCTTAATTAAAAATTCTTGCTCCAGTGTCCTAATATTCTGGTAGAATCTTTAATCTTGTGTGTAGCTTTTCTTTTGAAGAGGTGATGTTCCTCAATTATCTTGTTGATTTGGCCTCTCAGCTTATTTTCCCTGAGGGTATCAGCTTTTCCTCAAATAGTTCACCAGAGCCAAGTTGTGTCAGTTCCAATGAGCTCAGGGAAGAAGAAGTGAATGAGCCCTAGGGTGCAGTGCTCTTCACTCTGGGGAAAAAAAAAAAAAAAAAAAAAGCTACTAAAGTCAGGACTTTACTCTTGCCCTCCAGAGGAAAGCAGAATTAGAAGATGCCCTTGAAAATGTAATTCCTCAGCCCTGGGGAATTGGAGGAGGGGTAAAAATCCAACAGTCTGAGGGTTTTTAGTCTTAAATTTTTTCAGCTCCTCACCCACATTGAACTTTTGCCAAGTCTGATTTCACTCTTGAGGACAAATGGATATGAGTTTGGTGGCAGGAGCAGAAGAATTCCAGCAGTTTTTTTCCCCCCATTTTATCCTTTTACAGCTGTTTTTGCTCTAAGCAAAGCCACCTTATCCTGCAGACACACAAATCCATAAAAGCGCCTCCTTTCATCCCAGGATTTCTTAAAGTGTCATAGTGCATATCTTCTCAAGTTCGCAGGGGTACTTTAGTGGAAAAAGCCTGTAGTTGAGTTTGACAGACTCTTAATACAAACCCTGTTAAGTTACTTTCTCTCAATCAAATATTCCCTTTTTCTACCCCCAAACTTTATTCCAGTCAAGTTACTTGGCCTTCCTAAGGACCTTTTGCTCTACATCTTTGGGCTATACAGCTTCAGACTTCCTTTACTTGGCTCCACTTCTTTATCCCCCTTCTCCCCTCCTCCCTGCCCCCTCCCACCCTTTAGCTTTCCGTTAATCCTGAAAATGCAAATTTCACTCAACTCATGACTTATCTTAGAGAGCTTTTCCGAAATCACGGCAATTCTTGATCCAATTTATCTTATCTTGACCCAAATTTCTGCTCAATGAAAGACAAAGATAAAAGGAAAGAGAATGATTCATCTGTAAATGGAGTTTATAGCCCTCCCTTTCTCTGCTTTTCCATACCTATCTCCACCCTGTTCACCAGTTGACAATCTTATTCCTATTATTCTGTTTTAGAGGAAGAACCATTTTCTTCAAAATCTAGATTTGAGAGTGTCAGCACCGAGCTGATCAAGAAGGGAAGGTTTCAGTGGTGAGACTCCCAGTTGAAAGAATACACTCGGAGTCGACATGAGAATAAAACTGCAGGCACCAACTTTATTGCGGGAAGTGAACTTTTGTGCTAGGGGACCACATAGACTTCATATATGTCAGAGAACAATAGTGGCATTCTGCCACACATGCGTAATACAATAAGCTGAGTCATACTTACATAAGTTAAGTGCAGGTGCCCTACTACATTAATGTAACATTCTAAATATGGAATCCTATCCCTAGCTGCGAGCCTGGATCACAGTCAGACCTGGGACCCACACTCTACCCCTACAGGGTTGTAGTGTGGGATCTGGCCCGGAGGGCGCTACCTTGAGCCCACAATCCACAACAATATAAAGAACAATAAAATACTACCAAGCTATAGGCTACAAGGGCTAGGACGGCTACAGTCCACTGACAGGAAGACCCCCAAGGAATTCCACCAAGTTGTCAAGGGGTCTTCCCCCAGGGCATGGATGGCTTGGACTTCAGCATCCATTTCCTGGAGGACTGCCTGTGCCTGGTCAGCATGATCAGCAATGTAGACACAGCATTCTACATGGAGTAGGGCACAGGTGCCACCCTGGGCAACAGTTAGGAGGTCAAGGGCCATGTGGTTTTGCAGAACTACTTTCTACATTTGTGTGGTTTCATCCAGTAAAAGGGTTATAGCCTGATGCATAGTGTTCAATGCCTGTGCAGTGTGCTGGGCTAAAGCTTCTACCTGCAATTCTACATCTATAGGTCCCACCTGTGGAATGAATAACGCTGGGGGGTAGAACTACATGCTGCCCATTTCTGCTGGTGGCAGCGGTGATATATAGGATTCCAATTACAAGGCAACTGGGGCAAGATGGCATAGCCTATGAGGGGCGGGGATTCGCGATGGTTGTGATGGGATAGCACTTCTGTGGCCCACTGTTTCTGGTCCCATTCAGGTGTGGTGTTCCAGGTATGCAGCCAAGTCCAATTCTCAGCCGTAGCCAGAGTAATGTGTCTTGGCAGTCCCTTGGCCACTTACATTAGTAGTTCAGTACACACCCAGCAACAAGAAGCATTGTGGACAGCAGCAAACACATGAGCCCAGGACATGACACTGTTCCCTGTTGTCAGCCTGGGCGATAGGAAAGGGCAGACAAAGAGACCATTAGGGGCAAGTTCCATCCTTCCAGGAGGTCACAGGCCACCTGCCCATCTTGAGACAAAAGGGTGGCTGGGAGTACAGCTGCCCCCGGCCTGTGGTACCAGACAGTTTCTCCTAGGGTACCAGGCCAGGGGATCTCCGCTGGCGTTACAGTATAGAGAGGAATGGGCCAGAGGCTAAGGACAAAATTCCCCATTAAAAGTGAACCTTCCACAGTTATGGGGAGTGACACTCACAAGGGCAAGGGCCAAATGCAAATCCAGGGTTCTACCCGAAAACCATTGCACAAGCGCTGTCCCCAGGGCTCCACCAAGACCACCCATGGCTCTTGTGTTACCTGTATAGTCCAGGACCACAACCAGGTGGCCTGTTTACCTACTGCCAAAGGTTCTGGGGCTGTTAGGAGCAAAGCTCCCTGGTAGGCCTGGGGCAAGAACTGTTTAGCAGTGGTGCCCAGGCACACTTTGATAGCCTGCGGCAAGCCTGCTACAACCCTTTCAAGGGGAGACAACTTCATTAGCTGGGGTTGCTCATTCAGAAGGTGTATAGTCTGTGGGAGGTTAGCGTACCAATGGTGTCAGCATGGGCCCAAGGCTCATAGTTTGTCTTTCAGTAAGCCATTGAATCCTTCTACCATTTCAGCTGCCTGTAGGCGATAAGGAACATGTAACTGTCACTGCACATCATTGGTGCCGGCCTAGGCCTGCACCTCCTGTCCAGTAAAATAAGTGCCTCTGTCACTGGAGATTAATAAGGGCTGGCCACAGGCGGTCGCAAGGTGCTCCAACATGGTCACGATATGGCGTTGATCAGCATCTGCCACCAGCCATGCAAACCCTAGACTGGTGGCTGTGTCTACACCAGTGAACACATAGCGGTGTTTCTGGTCTGTGGGCAAAGGCCCTATGTAGTCCACTTGTCATTCAAGATCAAGTTCTTACAGTTTGTAAATACCTCTTCATCGGAGCTAGTATAGTAGGCATGAAACATCATCTGTCGCATGCCCATTTCTCAAATTATCTGGACCAGATCTAAGTATGTGGTCTCTCTCCTCACTATCTCTGGCAGCTCCCCAGGATCGACTCACACTGTCTGGGCAGCAGACATGAGCCAATTGATCAGGAAGTGATTGCCCATTTCCTGTACTGTATGCGCCACGTTCTGGAGGTGCTGCCAGAGGGATGGTATCACAGTTATGGAGGCTGCCTGGGCCATTTCTTCCAGAGATAATTCAGTCCCATCGGCCCTGTCATCCCATAGCTGCAGCAGCCACCCTGGAACTGTCTCCCTGGCTCTCTGCCAGTTTCATCAGGTCCTGGAGTTTGGCAGGGGTGTACTGGATCAAGGTGGTATGCTTTTTAGCCTGGGTGGGGGGTGCTGCCAACTTACCCCTCCACCCCAATGGCTGTTTCACTTCAACCTGCTGCCATATCACTGGCCACACCTGCCACAGTGTTGCTGGTGGGCTCCCAGATCAAGATGATGACAGTAACCCCTGAGGGCCTTGTGGCATGCATTTCGCTGATGCCAGCGGCCTTTCCAGAACTTTTTCCTGATGTTGCAATTGTTGCACCCGCTGAGCCTGGTCCTAGACATTCAGGCTGGCCTGCCGCAGCACCGCGAAGAACATTCAGGCCACCCAACCTGCTGCCTCCTGGTGAGTGGTTGGGACATTCGGCTTCAGCATCTCCAGGTATTTCCGGATGTGGCTTCACTTCATCCCAATCTTCTGGGGACATCCCATCCATGTAGCCAGTTATGTAGCCATGGAATACCACTGGGAGGTGGGGGACCACATGTCCTCCACCCGGATATCCTCAGGTATCCTTCACCTGGGAACTGTCAGAAGCACTAGTGGCTGTACTCACCTCATCCTGCCGACTATGCCACATGTCAGCATGGAGTTGATCAAGAAGGGAAGGTTTCAGTGGTGAGACATGGTGGTGAGACGCCCAGATGAAAGAATATAATGAGAATGAAATGCTAGGCACCAACTTTATTGAGGGGAGTGTGCTTCTGCGTTAGGGGACCGCATGGGCTTCATAAATGTCAGAGAACAATAGTGGCATTCTGCCACACATGTGCGATACAGTAAGTGGAGTCATATACACAGAAGTTAGGCACAGGTGCCCTACCACATTAATGTGACATTCTAAGTCTGGAATCCTATCCCTAGCCATGAGCCTGGATCACAGCCAGACCTGGGACCCATGGAGGTGTTTCACACTCAGGGACACAGGACAGTGGAAACCAAGGATGAGATCTGGGCTTAAAATAGAAGCATTAAGCAAATGTTTGAGAAGTTGATGATAAGACTCCCCCTTCCCACTCCCAGAAGCCTGCTTCCCTTGACCTCTGCCTAGAATACTGAAGCCAGAGTTTTTCTTTTCACCCAAGGATGGAAAATTCATCTTTGGAGGAACTTTAAGTTCCCAGAAAAGCACCTTCAGACATTGACATTTTACCCCCAGAGTCAGCTTTCTTCTGCTTGATCACTTCCTAAAGCCTACCAGTAAACAAGCTCTGCCCTTGCATACAGAGCAGACACTCACTTTTAAAACTTTCATATTAGTTGAATATGGACCAACAGCTAAGGATCACCACACACATAAGGATAGCTTTCAGCATGAAAGCCTGAAACTAACATTGTCTCTAGAGGAGACATACATACAGGAATCAGAAGAAAAAAAAGTTGAATTATAATAATGTCCTTAGTGAAAAGGAACACTTTGAGAATAACTCTTTGAAATTAAAAACATGAAAGATGAAACAAAATTTCCCATAAGACTTTCTTATAGGAAGTAATAAAAAGACAGAAGGACAGACAACTGAAAAGAGAGGAGAAAATCCTTAAAGGGTATACTTGAGAAGTCCAATATCTTTTTTGAAGTACTAGGAAAAGAAAATAGGGAAAATCGGTTGGAGGAATTTTTAAAATAAATTTTATAAGAAAATCTTAGAATTGAAGGATATAATTTTTAATTTTAATAAGCCCATAAGAACTTAGCATAGGATTAAAAAAGAGTGAGTTAAAACTTTCAGGGAGATTAAAAAAGGTCACAAGGATCAGGAATTAAGATTGCATCTGATTTTTCAGTAGCAATGCTGAATATTAGACAGTAATAGAATAATATTTCTAACAATCTGAAGAAAAATTATTTTAACAAATATAGAGCTTCTCAATTGAAGAATATGTAAAGTAGATAAAAGTGAAATCTATCTCTTGGGATGTAAGGAATATATTTTTAAGCTGCCTCCTACACTTTAAAATCAGCTTTATTGAGGTCTAATTTATATACAATAGGATTTGCTAATTTTAAATCTACAATTAATGAGTTTTGACTAATGTTCTCAACCAGAGGCAATTTTGCCCTCTAGGAGAGATTTGGTAATGTCTGAAGACATTTTTGGTTGTTACAACTTTGAGAGTGGAGGGAGTGCTACTGACATCTAGTGAAACAGAGGCCAAGGATGCTGCTCAGCATCTAGCAATGCATAGAATAGCCCTCGTAACAAAAAAACATCCTGCCCAGAATGTCAGTAGTGTTGAGGCTGAGAAGCTGGTTTTGAAAATAGTCATATAACCACCACCACAGAATGATGCAGAACATTGTCATCACCTGAGAAAGTTTCTTGTACTCCTCGATAGTCAGTTCTTCTCCTCCACATCCTGGACTCTGACATCCACTGATCTGATTCCTATCACTGTAGTTTTACTTTTTATAGAATTTCAGATAAATGAGATCATATAGTTTATAGTCTGAGTCTGATTCCTTTTGTTCAGCATAATGTTCTTGAAAGTCATTTGTGTCGCTGCATATATCAATAATCATTCCTTCTTATTGCTTTGTAGAGTTCTACTGCATTAATGTCTCATAGTTTGTTTATCTATTTATCTATTAAAGGAAAATTTGATAGTTTCCAGTTAGGAAAAATTATAGATAAGACTGCTATGAACATTGATGAGCATGATTTTATGTGGACAAATGTTTTAATTTCCTTTGTGTAAATTATAGGAGTGGACATGATGGTTCATATGGTAAGTATGAACTAACTTTATAAGAAACTGCCAAACTGTTCTCAAAAATGGTTTTATCATTTTACATGCCATCAAAAATATATGAGTGTTTCAGTTGCTCCATATGCTTGTCAACATTTAGTGTTGCCAGTCTTTTTAATTTTAACCAACTTAATGGGTGCATTGTGATGTTTCATTGTAGCCTTAATCTATGTTTCTGTGATAAATAATTTGTTGAGCATCTTTTCATAGACATCTGTATATCTTCTTTTTCTAAGTGTTTGTTCAAATATTTCCCCTATTAAAAACTTAAGTTGTTTGTATTTATGTTATTGGATTGTAAGAATTCTTTATATATTCTGGGTACAATTTTTTTCTTAGATGCACGTTTTGCAAATATACTCTCCCATTCTGTCGCTTGCTTTGTTTTCTTAATAATGTCTTCAGAAAAACGGTGCTTTTAATTTTGATAAAATTTCATTTATTAATTTTTTACTTTATGGTTAGTGCTGTTTTATCTTGTGTATGAGATCTTTGCTACCCCAGGATTGCAACAACTGACATTTTATCACTATTGAGTCTTCTTATCCATGAATAGGCATATTTATCCATTTATTTACCATTACGTGCTTCATAAAAACATTTTGGTCAACAGCAGGCTACGTATGTAATGGTAGTCCCATAAGATGATAATGGAGCTGAAAAATTCCTATCACCTAGTGATGTCGTAGTCATCATGTCATAGCACAACACATTATTCCCATGTTTGTGGTGATGCTGGTATAAACAAGCCTACTGTGCTGCCAGTAGTATAAATGTTCAGCACATACAATTATGTATAGCACATGATACATAATAATGATAATAAATAACCATGTTACTAGTTTATGTATTTACTATACTATATATTCTATCATAATTTTAGAGCGTACTCTTTCTACTTATATAAAACAAGTTTGTTGCAAAACAGTAATGTTGTATTATGCCTGCAGCAGCCTTATGTATCTTGTGTTTATCATTTTCTATTGTGCTTGATTTCATCTCATGTTGTTTTGTACAGTAACATGCTATGTGAGCTTGTAGACTAGGAAAAATAGGCTTACCATGTAACCTAGGCTATACTATTTAGGTTTGTGTAAATGCACTCTATATTTGCACAATGATGAAATTGCCTAACAACACACTTCTCAGCACGTATCTTTGTTATTAAGTGGTGTATGACTGCCAAGTATGAATGGCATCTGAAAGAAGATGCTCAAGAGATTTGTCCATGACATCATAGAATTTGCCAAGGATGCAAAAATCAACAAGGCTCTGGTTGAGATGGTAAACAACTTAACCTGGGTGTAGATGAGGATGACATTGAGGAGCTCCCAAAGGTGGGTCCTGAGGAAATGATGAATGAGTTGCTGGAACTGGCACTAGAATACATAGCTGAAGTAGAATCAAGATAAAAGGAAACTACAGGAGAAGAAAAAGAAGAACCTGCAGAGAAATTCACAGTGTATGGTTTAGCAGAAAATTTTGCAGACCTCAATAAGCACCTTAAAAAGTTTGAAAACATGGAATCCCGACACTAAAAGTTTTTCATTAATAGAGAGGAATATGCATTCATGGTGCATTATCTGCTTACAAGAAAATCTTTGATGTAAAAAAGAAACAAACAAAGCAAACTCATGGACATATTTCTGAAAAGAGTGACACCTCCTCAAGAGCCTCAGACAAGTCCTTCAGGAGGTATTCCAGAAGGCATTTTTATCATTGGAGATGACAGCTTCATGTGTGTTATTGACCCTGAAGAACTTCCAGTGAGACAAGATGTGGAGGTGAAAGACAGTGATATTGATAATCCTTAGCCTGTGTAGGCCTAAGCTAATGTGTGTGTTTGTGTCTTAGTTTTTAACAAAAAAGTTAAGAAAAATTGAGTAGAAAAAATCTTATAAAGTAAGATATAAAGAAAATATTTTTGTACAGTTATAAAATGTGTCTGTTTTAAGCTAAGTATTAATACAAAAGTTTTAAATTTTATAAAGTAACAAAGTTACAGTAAGCTAAGGTTAACTTATTGTTGAAGAAAAATTAAAAAAATAAATTAAGCTTAATCTAAGTGTATAGTATTTATAAAGTCTATAGTAGTGTACAGTAATGTCCCGGCCTTCATGTTCACTCATCACTCACTCACTCACTGACTTCCAGTCCTGCAAGCTTTATTCATGGTAAATGCCCTACACAGGTGTACCATTTTTAAAAAACTCTTATACTGTATTTTTATAGTATAATTTCTATGTTTAGATATATTTAAATATACAAATACCATTGTTTATATTTGCCTATAGTATTTGGTACAGTAACATGCTGTACAGGTTTGTAGCCTCGGAGCAGTAGGTTATACCATAAAGCCTAGGTGAGTAGTAGGTTTGTGTAAGTATTCTCTATGATGCTGACACGATGACAAAATTGCCTAGTGATACATTTCTCACAAAGTATTCCTGTTGTTAAGTGACACATGACTGTATTTAAGTCTTCTATTTATTTATCTGTGCTATCTTTTATAGTTTTTAGCATATACATCTTTATCCCTCGATATTTCATGTGTTTTTGTATTGTAAATGGTAGACTTTTATGAAAAATTTTATTCTCCAATTGTTTATTGCTAGTTATATAAATACTATTGATTTTTTCCATAGCTTTATTGAAATATAATTGATATATAACATTATGTAAGTTTAAGATATACAAAGTAATCATTTGATACATGTATTTATTATGAAATGTTTAATACAAATGGGTTAGTTAATACATTCTTTATTTTACATAATTATCATTTTGTTGTTATGGTGATAACATTAAAGCTCTACTTCTCATAACAACTTTCAAATATTCAATATAGTTTTGTTAACTGTAGTCACCATGCTATGCATTAGTTCCCTAGAA
>NW_011888910.1:3604799-3610265 GCF_000151845.1 Pteropus vampyrus
CTTCTCATAACAACTTTCAAATATTCAATATAGTTTTGTTAACTGTAGTCACCATGCTATGCATTAGTTCCCTAGAATCTATTTACCTTATAACTGAAAGTTTGTACCCTTTGAACAACATCTCTTGATTTCCTGAAACCATAAGCCCCTGGCAACCACCACTTTACTCTGTTTCTATGAGTTTGATGTTTTTAGACTCCACATTATAAGTGAGATAATATAGTATTTGTCTTTCTCTGCCTGACATTTTACTTAACATAATGCTCTCAAGGTCCACCCATGTTGTTGTAAATGGCAGAACTTCCTTCTTTTTGCATAGCTGGATAATATATATATTATATATATATATACACACACACACACCATGTATAAAACATATATATATAACATATATAACATATGCATACATATATGTGTGTATATATGCAAAAATATATATCATTTTGATGAACACTTACATTGTTTCCATACCTTAGCTATTATGAATAATGTTGCAATGAACATGAAAGTGCCGATATCTCTTCAAGATAGTGATTTCATCTTTTATCAGATATATACCCAGAAGTGGGATTACTGGATCATATAGTATTTCTATTTTTAATTTTTTAAGGAACCTCCGTACTCTTTTTTATAGTGGCTGTACTAATTTATATTCTCTAAACAGTGCATCGAGATTCTCTTTTCTCCACATCCTCACCATCATTTGTCTACCTTTTGAAAATAACTATTGTAACAGATGTGAGATGACAACTCATTGTGATTTTGACTTGCATTTTCCTAATGATTAGTGATGATGAACACCTTTTCATATACCCATTAGCCATTTGTACATCTTCTTTGGAAAAAATGTTTATTCAAGTCCTTTGCCCATTTTCCAGTTGGATTGTTTGTTCTTTTGCTATTGAGTTTTTTGAGTTCCTTGTATATTTTGGTTATTAACCCCTTATAAGATATATGTTTTGCAGATATTTTTCACATCTGGAAGTTGCCTTTTCATTTTGTTAATTGTTTCTTTTGTTGTGCAGAAGCTTTTTAGTTTTATGTAGTCCCCCTTGTTGAATTTTGTTTTTGCTGGCTTTGCTTATGGTGTCACATTAAAAAAAAATCATTGCCAAGATTGATGTCAAGGATTTTTTTCCTGTGTTTTCTTCCAGAAGTTTTATGATTTCAGGTCTTATGTTTAAGTCCTAATTCATTTTGAGTTACTTTTTCTGAATGGTGTAAGACAGGAATTCAATTTTATTCTTTTGCATACGGCTGCCCAGTTTTCCCAACACCATTTATTGAAGAGATTATTCTTTCCCCTTTGAGCATTCTTGGATTCCTTGTCATATAAATGGCAAGACTTCTTTTCTTTTTCATGGCTGGATAATATTCCTTCATGATATGTGTGTATATGTATATATATGTGTGTATATGTATATACATATGTGCATGATATGTGTGTATATGTATATATATGTGTATATATATATGCAAAAAATATATATTTTTTGATGAATACTTACATTGTTTTCATTTCTTGGCTATTATGAATAATGCTACAATATATATGTAGGTTTATTTCTGGGCTCTCTCTTTAGCGTGTGTGTCTATTTGTATGTCAGTACCATGCTGCTTTGATTATTATAGCTTTGTAATATAGTTTAAAATCAGGAAGTATGATACCTCTAGCTTTGTTCTTTTTCAAGATAGCTTTGGTCATTGCATTACTTTTGTGGTTCTGTATAAATTTTAGGATTTTTTTCTTTCTGTGAAAAATGACATAGGAATTTTGATAGGGATTATATTAAATCAATAGATGGCTTTAGATAGAAAGGATATATTAACAACATTAATTCTTCCAATCCATGAACATGAGAAATCTTTTCATTTATTTGTGTCTTCTTCAATTTCTTTCTTCAAGGTCTTATAGTTTTTGGCAATATATTTTTTACTCTCTTGATTAAATTTAATGTTTTTGATACTATTGTAAATAGAAATTTTTTCTTATTTTTTTTCAGATAGTTCATTGATTTTTAAATATTGACTCTGTATCTTGCAACTTTGCTAAAAGTACTTATTAGTTTTAGTAATTCTAGTAGCTTTTTCATATTTTCCTTAGGATTTTCTATGTAGACATGGATGCATAAAAATTCACAGTTTTTCATCTTCTTTTTTAGTATGTGTCACTTATATTGCTTTTTTTCTTGCCTTATCACACTGGCTATGACTTCCAGTTCAATGCTGAAAAGAAGTGGTGAGAGTGAATATCCTTTCTCTGTTACTGATCTTAGTGGAGAAGTAGTCTTTCATCATTAAGTATAATGTTAAATCTAAGTTTTTATAGATGCTCTTTATCAGATTGAAGAATTTTCCTCTTTGCTAAGAGTTTTGATAATAAATGAGTGTTAAATTTTGTCAAATGCTTTTTCTGTATTTATTGGATGATTATCACATGGTTTATCTATTTATTCTGTTAATATCTCAGATTACATTAACTGCTTTTCAAATGTTAAACTAATATGCTTATTCTGCAATTTGTTGATTACCAGTATCAGGAATTAAAGTGGACTTGAAGTCCACTTGAACACGATGTATTATGTTTTTAAAACATTGTTTGGTTTGTTTTGCCAATATTTTGTTAAGAATTTTTACTTTTATGTTCATGAAGAATATTAGCCATAGTTTTATGTTCTCAGAATGTCTTTATTTTTAGTACCAGGGTAATGGTGGGATCATAAAATGAGATGGAAATATTTTTTCTCCTCTGTTTTCTGAAAGCTTTTGTGTAGGATTAGTATTATTTATTTCTTGAATATTTGATAGGATTTGTTGGAAAAGCTATCTGGATCTGGATTTTTATTTGTGTGAAGATTTTCAATTATAATTATATTTCTTTAATATATATAAGTTTATTCATATCTTTTATTTTTTTGTGCCAGTTTTGGTAATCTGTATCTTTTAAGAAATGTGACCATTAATCTAATTTGTCAAGTTTATTGGCATATGGTTGTTCATACCCTTCTCTTATTATTCTTTTAATATTTGTAGGATCTGTGGTGATGTTTCCTCTTTAATTCCCGACATTGGTAATTTGTGTCTTTGGTCAGTCTAGATAAAAGCTTATCAATTTCATTGATCTCAAAAAATCATCTTTGGTTTTTATTGGTTTTCTCTATCATTTGACATTTCCTGTTTCTTTTTATAAGAAGGGAAATAGTTATAGTTTACATTTTGTCTCAGCAGTGAACAATATTAAATAGTCATAATAATTTTAATACTAACTCAAAAACATGTAATTAAAAATTATTATGTAATCCTATTTGGAGAAAGGGAGCCAGTTTATAAACAACTATATCCGAATTTTCATAATAAGGAGTCAATAATAGACTAAATGGATTAATCAATCTATTGCAAACTAAGTATATCAGTTTGATATGAGAGAGTAAATACTGGAAGACAAATTAAAGGAATCGAAAGTGGTAGTATTCAGGAGGTGAAACTGGAGAGTTAAATAGGAGACTCATTTTTTATAATGAGGATTTTTTGTATCGATTTTGAATTTTAAAATATATGCAGGTATAATGTTGATAAAATGAAAATTATTTAGTATTTTACTATGAGAATAAGAAAAAGTATGGCTGAGAAACAAGGAGGTTGGAGAGGTCACTGCTCTTGAGGTTGGTGTCCTGGGTAAAGGCAGAAAAAGAGCACGTAAGTCTAGGAAAGCAACTGAGAGTCTTGGGAGAGAGTGCAGACCTATTCTCAAGGGATATGGCCCTGAATTTGAATATTGCTGAAAGAATCTTTTATTTCCGTTTAGCTAAAAAATTCTGCATTTGTTTTTATTCTGATGGAATTATTATCAGGGTGAAGTTATAAAGACTATTGTGAACAAATTTATGATCGCCACATAAATGTATCCATAACAAAGTGATAACTTCACAGTTTACAAAGAGAATTTTCATATACATTGCTTTATTTAATCTTCACTTTATTCCTGCAAGTCTCTTATAATTACACAGTATCTTCACTTTGTAGCTGAGTTTAGGTTAAAAAATTTGCTCAAGGTCACACTGGTGTCAAGTGCCAGAGGGTGGACTCAAACTCATTATTTCCACTAATAATTTTATAATATACATAGTCACATTCAAAACAATTTTAAACATGTTGATTTACTTTTGTGCATATTTTAATAACTATAACCTGATTGTTTGAATGGCAGGCAGCAGGATGGAATATATCCCGACTTTGGTTTGAATAGGTTCGAATTTAGACTGTACTACAATTGCTTGCGGGGTGACCTTGGGAACATGACAATTTATCTGAGCCTCATTTTCTCCACCTGAAATAGGATATTAACACCTTCTTCACAGGTTGTTCTTAAGAGTTAACATGTAAAATGTTTGTTACAATACCTGGAAGCTATTATGTACGGAATAATTATTTTTCAGTAGGACCAACTTTGCTAACTAGACAAATACCTGAGATTATTTAATGATTCATGCTTTCTATTTTTTTATATGGGAACAGTAATATTGACACACTATCAAAATGATAATAAGTTCTAGTAGAATTCTCAAAAAAATTAGGCATGCATACGTGAACATCAAAGTTAAACTGAAATTACTTTAAAAATCAATATATTTTAGAGATCATCTTTCCACTAACATGATGACTACGAATCAGACTACAGCTGTATAAATCCTGCTTTTGTGAAATAGTATGAATGCAGAGCAAAATGTAGATAAATATACAGCATATCAGTTAATCGTTGTCATCTCTAAGGAATAGCATCAAGGTGGGAGGCATTGACCCCTATTTTACTTATGTTTTTAGTTCTTTTTAAAAATAATGAGCAGATACTACTCTTAATCTGAAAAAAAGAATATGATTTAAAAATAATTATATGAAAAATAAGCCTTTCTTTATCAAAAAGTTTGACTTGCCTTGTTCCAGGCTAGCTCTTGGTGATAATTTCTTCATAAATGCTCTGAAATCTTCCTCATGGCTGACATCAGCTAATAGATCTCTAGTTCTAGAATTTCTCTAAACACCAATCACTTGTGGTCATAGAATTTGCATTTGGTTTCCATATAGCAGGTGTGCTCCTTGGTTCTCTCTAGGCCTGTTAGTTAAAGCTATTTAAGACTAGAGAAAATTTGCTCATTTTAAGGGAGAGATTTTATTGTTAGTCTTTCCAGCCATGAATATGACCTGCTGAGGACTTGACTGCTGTCAAAACCATTTTAATTAAACATATTTATAAATAGATATAAAAGAGGGACTTTGGCTATCTCATACCCCAAGACGACATTTCAGCTTTGCTTTTCATTTATTCCTAAAGTTATTTCTACAACCAAAGCTGCACTTAATTTTAACCTTTCTTTCCTTTTCTGGCCCATCTGGGTCTATTCCAAATTCCTTTCCTTATTCCATCTTTCCACATTTTCCCTTTGCCCTTTTTATTCCGGAGCTCCTGAT
>NW_011888910.1:3610315-3632485 GCF_000151845.1 Pteropus vampyrus
TCTTTCCACTAACATGATGACTACGAATCAGACTACAGCTGTATAAATCCTGCTTTTGTGAAATAGTATGAATGCAGAGCAAAATGTAGATAAATATACAGCATATCAGTTAATCGTTGTCATCTCTAAGGAATAGCATCAAGGTGGGAGGCATTGACCCCTATTTTACTTATGTTTTTAGTTCTTTTTAAAAATAATGAGCAGATACTACTCTTAATCTGAAAAAAAGAATATGATTTAAAAATAATTATATGAAAAATAAGCCTTTCTTTATCAAAAAGTTTGACTTGCCTTGTTCCAGGCTAGCTCTTGGTGATAATTTCTTCATAAATGCTCTGAAATCTTCCTCATGGCTGACATCAGCTAATAGATCTCTAGTTCTAGAATTTCTCTAAACACCAATCACTTGTGGTCATAGAATTTGCATTTGGTTTCCATATAGCAGGTGTGCTCCTTGGTTCTCTCTAGGCCTGTTAGTTAAAGCTATTTAAGACTAGAGAAAATTTGCTCATTTTAAGGGAGAGATTTTATTGTTAGTCTTTCCAGCCATGAATATGACCTGCTGAGGACTTGACTGCTGTCAAAACCATTTTAATTAAACATATTTATAAATAGATATAAAAGAGGGACTTTGGCTATCTCATACCCCAAGATGACATTTCAGCTTTGCTTTTCATTTATTCCTAAAGTTATTTCTACAACCAAAGCTGCACTTAATTTTAACCTTTCTTTCCTTTTCTGGCCCATCTGGGTCTATTCCAAATTCCTTTCCTTATTCCATCTTTCCACATTTTCCCTTTGCCCTTTTTATTCCGGAGCTCCTGATTCTTCCCAGAGCCTGGAGGGGGTGGGGAGAGGCTGGCTCTGGCTTCAACAGCTGCTCCAGCAGCTTGGCTTCCTGTGTCCCCAGGCAGCAGCCTCCCTTCTTCTAAGGGCTCTCCGAGTTTGGTGTCCAGCAGCTGCCAGTTTCAAATGCTTTTAGATCTCACAGTATTTAGGTTTTAAAATGTCATGATTCTCCAAAGTGACAAACTCTCTACTAAGGAGGATGTCTAGAGAATATTAGTTTATCTAGATTTTCCCTTTGTTAATGATTAGTAATTGTGAGTGTAAACAAAAGCAATCCAGGCACCTACTCCTCCCAAGACACTGTGAATTAATGTAAATAAAACTTGCCCCTTGTTCTGCTGCTTGGCTTTTATTTTCAGGAATGACCAGGAGCTGGCTGCTGCTCTGGTGGTAATGCTTGCAGCAACACAGGAGACCCCTTGTCACCTCCATTTATGAACACTTACAAGCTTATGAGCACTTATTTTCTGGACTCGAGTTTACAATATCTACATCATATTTCATTCACAACCTTTACAGTCACTTGAATATAAAATTTAAAAGAAGCGACTTCTGGGATGTCTCTCCTTTTAAGAGTTGAGAAAAGTTCCAAAAAAAAAAAAAAAAGGTCATAGGTCATCTCCTGAACACAGGGGAAATTTGATGAGATTAGCTGAACTTTTCTGATGGCTCTTCCATCATAGATGTGAATGGGTAACAAATCCTCTTCCCAAAGTCTTCCAGGCCAAGGTCAGAGTAAAGCTTGTGTGATTGCCTGGCATTTGACCCCATTCACAGTTGCTGTTTGAGAAGAGTTGTAATCCTATATACAGAAAATCTGGTGAGCAAGCCTCTGTGATGAGGTAAGAATTCAGGCCTTAAATTTTTATAACAAAAGTGTAACTTAGTCATGTCCCTCTGAAAACCTGAAGCATGTAGTTCCTTGAGTTCTGGCCCTCTGATAGAAGTAGAAAACTTTATTGTTAAGAGCATATTATTTGGAGCCAGAGAGCCTGAAGTTGGACATTCAGTTCTGCTACACTCAGTTCTGCAACATTTAACATGACTATTCTTTCATCTATCTGTAAAATGGGCATAATAGTACTTACCTATGGGGTGGTTGTTAAGGTTAATGAAATAAGGCATGTTGAGCACTGGAGACCTTGCTCTATGCAGACGAGCAGTACTACAGGGAGGTGTAGATGACATAGGCATCATTTTGGTTGTTTTTTTTTAGTCATCTGGAATGTTCAGCTACTGCTAAAGTCCAGTAAGAACACTAATTTTTGAGAATAATGATAACAACAATCACTAACATTTATTGGGCACCTACTATGTGCAAGGCCTTCCTCATTTAATCTTCACTGCAGCCCAGGAGAGGAATCCCAAAGCACATGCTATTCACCCATTCCTCTATGGTAGTCTTCAAGCTGGGTCACACGAGATACGCAAAAGGCTGCCTCCAGAGTAGGAAGTTTTTCACAGGCTATGATGTAGCCTTATGTTCTCAATCTTTATTGAAGGTCATTGTGAGGAATAGCCATGTGATAAATATTGTTATTGAATATGGTGCGTTTCACTGTCCGGTCGCCTTTATAGAGACCATATGTCATGAATTCCTTTCAGAGCTAAGAAAAAGGTTGTCTCTCTTGATGTTTACTTTCATTGGACAGATATCTGGGCTTAATGTCTAGAGATTCTGATTCACTGCTCTCTCCTTCCCTCTGTGAATCTGAGGCATAGCCAGGGTTAGGAACCTCTAGTGGAGCTCATGAGCTTTTCCTGTGAGCCCTGATTTTTTTTGGCATCATAGAGCTAAGATTTGTGCTCAGTTATAGTTTCCTGCTATAAACTGAATGTTTGTGCCCTCCCAAAATGTATATTTTGAATTCCAAGCCCAATATGATGGTATTAGGAGGTGGGGCCTTTGGGAGGTGAGCAGGTTCTGAGGGTAGAGCCCTCATGAATGGCATTAGTGTCCTAATAAAAGATACTCCAGCTCTCTTGATCCTTCTACCACATGAGGACACAGTGAGAAGACAGCCCTCTCTGAACTAGGATGTGGGCCCTCAGCAGACACCTATTCTACTAGTGACTTTATCTTTGACTGCTCAGTCTCCAGAACTGCAAGAAATAAACTTTGGTTGTTCATAAGCCACCCAATTTATGATATTCTGACATAGAAGCCTGAATAGTTAAAACTTTCCTTTTACCTAGTTTTTCTGATGAATTTTTGCTCCCTTTTCATGCCTTGTCCTTTGTTCTTTTATTTATCTTCTTTTAATATTTTTATAGTTCACACATTAACTGTAAAAGGTCTTAAGTCTATCTTCAGCATAAAAACAAATTAATGATAGAATGAATTTAATTTATTCACCTAAAATTTCCAATAGGTTTTCTTTAAAACATTCTTTATTCTGTCTTTCTAAAACTCTTTCACCTACCTTTGCCATTTTTAGTTGTTTGACAAAGTAAACAATTATATTTATTTACTTTAAAAAACATTGACTCACTCTCGAATGTCTTGAGGCACCGTAATTGTGAAGAGAGACTGTTCTAGGTGCAGGAGTTCAACCTAGAGATAATGAGATTGGAGGGGGCCTAATAAGTTCAAAGGAAGGTGCTGGAATAAACGCAGACACAGAGGTTGTTATGTAGGGTGGAGTTTGTCTCGTCTCATGGGCCTCCCACCCCATTCCACTATCAGTTTAGATGCACCTCTTGCTATGGTGTGAACATGCAGCAATTATTTTATATTTATTAAAACAATATGATAGGACTTTTGTGAAGTTGAACTTGACCTAGGTTCTCAAATACAGCATTTACAATCTGCTTTCCTTGCTTTGCAGCAGCCTTCATTAAATAAAAAGAGACAATTTCAAAGAGACATGTGAGGTTATACGTGGGGCCTGGACAAAATGACATTGACTTCAATCAGAGCTGGGTCTGTATTAAGACAGTAATACATAGATGGCCAGCTGCAGACATTTGTTTGGTCCTATCTTCTCTCTAGGAAAAAGAACATTTTTTTTTTTTTTCATTTCGTATGAAAAATACTTCAATACCACCGGACTGTGTTAAAATAATCAAATTGATGGAACAGTTTTTAAATTAAATTTTGAGTAACGCTAATAAATCTCTATATTATTTCTTCCACTGTTAATCAGTGTAAGTGACTTAACTAAGATAATGCTTGTCCATCCCAGAGGTGACCTTTGGGCACTGCCCCTGTTTTCCCAAATCAGTTGTCCAATTTATACTTTTCTAGCACCTGCTCCGTGTGCACTTTTGCACTAGATATTGTCATTGTCCTTTAGGAATTCATTGAATTGGTACAATACATTATGAATACAATGCAATACAATACAATATGAAAAAACGATTAGCAATCATACAAAGCAGTGTTGGTTAACTGTGAGAATATGAGGTGGAAACACAGGTGTCAGGAATTTGGAGGGAGGCATAATCACATGGGTTGGTGAAATCAGGGAAGGATTCCCGAAAGCAGCATGGCTTGTCGATGAGAAAGCTGTATCTTTGGATACTCCTATAGGGAAACTTTTTTCTCTCTAGCCACAATGGTCTGTGCATTTGTAAAACCTTCCTTTCCTCTTTTCACCATTGTATCTTTGCCAATGCCATTCTTCCCATCTAGAATGTCCATTCTCTTTTTCCACTTACCATCATTCTCTCAAGTTTCCACATCCAGGTTGTAGAATTACTTGAGTGTGTGGCTTAGGAATGGGAATTTTCTGTTAATGGGAATCACCCCTTACTTTTGAGTAGGGTTGGAAAATGGAAAATGTGAACCAAAGCTGACTGAACTTATGAGAAGATAGTTATTTCAAACATTCAATATAACAGACGATGCTTCCTATTTGTTATTTTACCCTAGAACATCTGAGAAGGGGCTAACAATAATTTATTCATTTATTAATCCCCTATGTGAGGAGGGGGTTAAAGATAAGGCAACTTTAGCCAGTGGCAGGAAATCAAGAGATCTCTCTAGACTAGATTCCAGAGATAATTTCTGGAGATATTTTTGGTTGTCGCAACTTGGGGGCATTCTACTACCATCTAGGGGCTAAAGGCCAGGGACTTTGCTAAATGTCCTACAATGCACAAGATAGTCTCTTCAAAACAAATAATTGCCTGGACTAAGAAGTTATGAGTGCTGAGGCTGAGAAACCTCACACTGGAGAAACTTATAAATTACTGATTGACACCTAATTAAGAGAAGATTGCTTGGAAAGATTTATCTCAGAGGAAAGGAAAACAAACTGGTAAATCTGTTCAGCTTACAACATTTTGACCAGGAAATGAGTCAAAGGAATAGTTCAAGTCAGGCATTAAAATGCCCACTACCAACCCTTTTCTGCCCCTACAGCTGTTCATTCAGTGAAAAGCTGACGTTTTAAACTTTGACTATGCGCCTAGCAATGCCAAACAAATGACTTCAGAGAAAGCAAGCTATTGAATCATTGCCAAGAGTATCGTCATCCCTTTAATTTGTTTTGTTTTTCCTTAGGTGTGTCAAGAATTTCCACCTTCTCAGGTGTGACCTGGTTAGACAATTCTTCCTATTTTCCATTTCTCTTTAAAGGAAATGCAATGAGTGTGATTAAAGTTGGGGAGGGACAAGGGTCCATAATAAAATCCTGAAGGGATCCTGTAAATTTCTGTCTGGAGTTTTCCCTTCATAGGGTTGTGATCTTGGCTGAACAGAGGCTGTTGATAAACCTTAACTATTGTTTTTTGCATAGTTATAATACATCTATTTTGAGGGGCCAGGATTCAGAGGTTATTTTAATTTTATTTTGATAACTAATGCATAGAATTTATGTACTTGTTATAATAATACAAATGATTTATACACTTATGTGTTAGTTGTACTAGTGAACGTAATTTCAAACCTATCAAAATTAATTAATTAATTCAACTGATATTATTTGCCTATAAACTATATAGAGACATGGGACTAGGTACAATGTCATGGGAATTCATAGTCTGATCTGGGAGACAGCCAAGTAAAAAGATAATTACAATACAGTGTGTTAAGTACAATGGTAGAACAATTATATAGTGTTATGAGAACACAGAGAACAGGTAATGGTACTTAAAAAGTAGGGCTGACTAGAGAAATGAGATTTCCAGACTACATTGAGCATCCAGTTGAATTTGCAGACCATAGATGTAGAATAGCAATGACTTGTCAGGCTGAGTGTCTTTCCTCCAGTCATACCCAGTGTTGCAGATTAAGCTTGAAGAACTCACATCATAAAAAGCCCTCAGGAGCAAAGTCTTGCCCTTGCCATCACACTCCAGCTCAAGTGTCAGCAATTCTGTGAAATTCCTATGGTCTGTCTTCCCCTCGACCCGCAGCTAGGTGGATAATTCCTTTTCTTATGCCTTTACCAAAATAACAACGATAGTTGTTAACACTTATAACATTTACCATGTACCAGAAGCACTATGTTAATGGTTCTCATGCATAACTTTATATCTTTATATCACCCTGTGGAGTAAGTATCCTTATTATCCCTATTTTACAAAAGAGGTTACACAGTAGTCATAGTGAGGCCAGAAGCTATTCGACTCTAAAGTACCAGGAACAACTATCGCTTCACACCACTTCCTAAGTGGTGGGTACATGCAAAGATGCCAGCCCATGCTACAATTGATGGCAATGATAAATTTACATTTTTTATGGCTCTGTCAGACTGTGAGCTACTAGATGGTTCGGACTTGTCTTAACTCAATTTTGTGTTCTGCACATGGTCAACCAAATGAAAGAACGAATGAATGAGTGTTGGATGATGATGTGAGATATTGTGTTGGTTAGAATTCTTGATTTTTCCTGTGGCAGATCATGTCAGTGCTCTGGGGCCATTTTATGGACTGAATATTTGTGTCTCTCCCCCAAATTCCTAAGTTGAAACCCTACTTTCCAATATGATGGTATTTGAAGGTGGAGCTTTTGGGAGGTGATTAAGATTAGATGAGGCCATGAGAGCAGAGACCTTCGAATGGAATTAGTGCCCTTATAGGAGTCACTAGAGAGGTTGCTTCACCTCTCAGATTCTTCTGCATCCTCCAGAGATACTCTCTGCACATAGAATCTTACACAGATGTGCAATCATCCTTTCAATTGAACATTTATCACACATTTGACAGCATACCATATCCACTGGTGTGCTGGAGCCAATCCTTGTGGCTCATAGGAGTCAAATGTTAAATTTTCAGTAATTTTGTGAGTTGGTTGTTAAACACAACCATTATTAAAAAATTAAATTATATGACCTTACAATTAAATAAATTATATTAAAAATACTCAAAACTCACTGTTTCTTAATTACTACATTTTACTCTTATCTATGTTCTTGAATTATTTATATCTATTGTATCCGTACTGTGGAAATACTATATATAATATAATGGTGTGCTATTTGTAACTCTTTGTAACTCTGGTTCAGTTGGTGGTTTGGCATTGGTCGTAGTGAGAATATTTACATCTTAGAAACCAGTAAACAGTACAAATCAGAGCCAGCTTTATTGTTTTGCTAATTGTCTAGACCAGGGGTGTGTCAACTTTTTTGTAAATAGTCAGATAGTAATATCTTAGGCTTTGCAGGCCACATAAATCTCTGTTACAAATGGAACTGACAAAACCAAGGGCTATCATTTGCTCACTTCTGTTCTAGGCTTAAGAAAGTGATGGGGAAATGGTAGTAAAGCATATTAAACATAAAACTGTTGTATCTAACTCTATTACGTTGTGAAGAGCACACAAAGTTGAGGAAATATTCTTCCAGTATCCAGAAACTGTTATCTGATTCAGCAAAGTTGCTTCTCATGTCACTGATAAACAGATGAAGTTGCAGCATATGTATTTGTTGTTTCATTTTCCTTTTATTCATGAAAAAAAGTGAAACATCAACCAAACTTCGTGTTTGAACTGCACTCATTTGTCAATGGTATGAGTGACTTCTTTGCTAATTTAATAATAATTAAGCTTTATTCATGGTCTGATTTTGTGACATGATTGGTGGTAATAGAATTAAAAAACTGACAATGGATTTTGTGAGTAATAGCAACTCACACTGATGTTATAGGATAGAATTACAGTGAAGAGTATTGTATATTTTATTATTTGTAAATTGTGTACTATAATTCTTTATATTAGTAAAACATAATTATCTTATGTATTAGACAAATACTTATCATTTTTTACATTATTAAATATTTACCTGCTCCGCATTGCATATAACTGTTCAGAATCTTACTTTTATTAACAACATAATTTAAAGAATCTTTTATACATAAAGATCTGCCTCATTCTTTTCAGCAATTTTATTGTTTATAACAATTTATATCATTTTATATTTGTTCCATATTTGTTTAATATATCTCCTACTGTAGGCTATCTATGCTGGTTGTAAATCTTTATGAGAAACAATGCTACAGTGAACATTCTTATATACATGTCATTGCATACATATACAAATATTATCTGAAGCATAAATTTTTAGAAGCAGAATTGTTGGGCTAATGAGTACATGCATTTAATATTGTGATAAATATTGGTAAATTGCTTTTCAAAAAAGTTGAACCAATCAATACTCCCACCTAAAATGCAAGAGAATGCCTGTTTCTTTATACCTTTGCCAACATGGTATATTATTGTGCTTTTTTATTTTGGAAAATCTGATGGATTAAAATGGTATCTTATTGAAATTTAACTTGCATTTGATTTGTCATGAGGGAGAGTAAACACTTTTTTCATATATTTATATGCCACTTATATTATCAACAAGGTAAAATATGTTCTTTGCTCATTTTCATCTTTTTTTTTTTATTAATATGTAATATCCCCTTATGTCTTTCCCAACAGAATATGAGCTCTATGAGGCAGAGAGTTTTAACTGTTTTTGAATTCCCCAAAACTTAGAATGGTCCCTGGCACATAATAGTTACTCATTAAATATTTGCTAATTAATTGCTGAGGGATTTAGTCCCTTGTCTGTCATATATGTTGTCAAATTTTCTTTCAGTTTGCCATTTGCCTTTTGCCTTTGGTATTTTTTCCCTTGCAGGATTTTTAATTTTTGTGTAGTCAAATTTAGAAATCTTTTCTTTTTATTTGGAAAAATATTTATTCCCTAAAATAAATAAATTCTTCTGAGTTATCTTCTAGGAATTTACACTTTGATTATTTTTATGTTTAATTCTTTGAAACATCTGGAAATTATGTTAGAATAAGTGATAAAGTAGGCATCAAATCTTTTCTTCCATATGCAGTCCAGTTATTCTGACATACCCATTGAAATATCTCATTCTCCCAGTGATGTGAACTTCATTTTATCCTACACTAAATTCCCGGTCTGTGGGTGGTCTGTTTTGAGTCTTTCTATTGCTCCATCTGTATATTCACATGCCAGCACTAACTAAGCTGTTTTAATTATTAATGCCTAGTCTTTTACATGGTGTTTACAGCATCTGAGTGATCAAACTCACATAAATATCACAGAATGATTAAGCCATTCTGGGCCTTAGGCCTAAACATATAGTTTTAAAAAAAATGTGTGAAGTGCTTTTGCAGATATCATCTCATTTGATTTTTACAGTATCTCTGAGTGAGAGGTGGTAGAAGTGCTTTTGTTTTTGTACCATTTCACAGATGAGAAAGCTGAGGCTCAGAGAGGCTGGGAGTTCTTTGCTCATGATCATTCATCTAATAGTTGGTGGGTCAGGTACTAAACAAGCTCCTACTCTTTCTTGTAACAAAATATTGCTTTATGAAAAATGCTTGATTGAAATAACAGCTAAAACGAAAATCACCCTAAGTCCCATAACCTAATCAAACCAATGATTTATTTCCTTGTTCGTAAGTATTCACTACCTGTGCTGTCTTCCTCAGATCTAATTGAGAAGCTCCGGTGAGTTAATGTCGGAGAACTTTGAAAAAGATAATGTGTTGTATGTTAAGAGATTCTTAGTATAATTCTTGTCATACAATATGCACTCAGTAAGTGATAGCTATTACTTATATTTTTATTCTTAGTTATTTGAGTAAGAGCATGAGCATTAAAGTGAGAAAGACTTGAGTTCCAGTTTCTACTCTTTTGTTTATTAGCTGGGTGACTTTGGGCAAGTTACCTAACCTCTCTGAACCTTGGTGCCCTCATATGTAAAGTGGGCATTGTAATAATATCCTCAGGGATTTTGAAATGATTAAATGAAATAATATGTGAAGACTATCTTGGCATGTCTGGCATATAGTAAACCTTCAATCAATGTTAATGATTTTCTCATTGATTATTTTCTTCTGAGGATTCTAAACTTATTTTCCCACAAATGGGAACAGTTCCATTAATTTTTTTTCAAGAGAATCAGGAATAATTAGTTTTCCAGTTATTTTGTATTCACAGATACACTCTCACATTCCTGATGACTCTTAGTTGCCTTATACAAAAAAACGGAAATAAAAATTAATGTAAAAAGTTTAATTTAGACTCCATTTATTATTGCTAAGTCTCACTTGATCTTTTTGCATTATTTGCTAAGAAAAGGTTTGTGAAATGAATTAATGGAGTAAATAAAATGGGAAGAGTGCTGAAATAATGAAGGGAATTAGTTCCTGGCACACTTAAATACTTGAGAAATACCATTTAAATATAGACAATTTATCTGAGATCTCTGAACCAATCGTATTCTTTTATTAACTAGTGATTGCAGCTAATTGTACTGTTACTATTGAATAATAACATGACTATAATAATATAATAATAATATAACTGAATGTATGTATCCCCCCTGCTCCCACCAAATTCACACATTTAAGCCCTAACCCCAATATGATGGTATTAGGAAGTGAGGTCTTTGAGAAGTAATTAGGATTAGACAAGGTTATGAAGGTGGAGCCCTCATGATGTCATTAGACCCTCATAAGAAGGGGGAAGAGACACCAGAGCTCACCCTCTTTCTCCCTCTGGAAAACTAGCAGTTATTTTTAATTTATTAAAGATAAATTAATCACTTAATCTAGACTAACCAAATATCTCCTTGCTAAAGTCCTTGGGACATTTGTGTTATTTCTACAAACATATTTTGAGCACCTTCCATGGACAGGCACCATGCTCCTGGGCCAGGCATACCATACTGGGCACAGGGTGTATAGAGATGGACACAGTGTGACCTGCACTTAAGAACATACTGAGTTGGGGAAAGATATTGGTACGTTTCTTAGTCTGCTGGAGCTGCATTAACAAAATATTGCTAGACAGTCCTGCTCAGATACCCTGTGATCTCCTCAAATTCAACTAAATGCATCATTTTATTCCATAAAATCAACCCCTCACCCCATTTTCCCATTTTTTCCCCCTTGGCACCATCATTTTTCTAGGCTCAAAACTTTGAGTCATTTTTGCTTTTCACCTCCCCCTCTTCTTCCTTTATATTCAGTAAGTCACCAAGTGCACCATTCTTGCCTTCAAAGCAACTCTTGTCTCTATCATCTCCTCCTCAGTCTGTTGTCATTCTCTAGTCCAGGCCCCATCACCTCATCCTGCAGTACTGGTATGATCTTATTCTTTCTGACAGAGACCCTTTCCAATTCCGTATTATTTTTATTTCAGATAACACATCACCTTTATTTTCTTTTGAAATATAAATGTTAAGCTGTCACAAAAGAAACGTGTCGAGAAAAAGATTAATTTTTCCTCATTTCCCCTTCAATTTGACTTTTTAAAAGGCAATCAATGTTAGCAATTTGATATGTATCTTTTTATATTTTCCTTTATGCTCATATATATGTACAGTTTTTTAAAAAAGAGATCATACAGTACATGTAATCCAATGGAGAAAAGATAGTTCTTTTAAGCAACGAGGCTGGAACAACTGGATATTATGTGGGAAAAATGAACTCCTATCTTATTTTGCACCATATGCAAAAATTAAAATGAAATAGATCAGAGAACTGAATGTAAAACGTAAAACTTCTAAAAGAAAGCACAGGAGAAGATCTTTGCAAACTGAAGTAGCAAAGATTGCTTGAAATAGAACACAAAAAGCACTAGTTGTAAAAGAAGCAATTGAAAAGTTTTGCTTTATTATTAAAGTTCTACTCTTCAAAAAGCACCATTAAGAAAATAAAAACTAAAACCACTGACTTTAAGAAAATATTTTTATATATATACATACATACATATATACACACACATACATATACACACACACATATATATATATATAAACTTGTTCCAGACATATAAATAACTCTTACAATTTAACAATAAGAAAACAACCTAATTTAAAAATAGGCAAAAGACTTGAAAAGACAGTTCACAAAAAATATGCAAGTGGCCAATAAATGCATTAATAGATAATTACCATTAGTTTTTATGAAAATGCAAGTTTAAACCACAAAATTAAATTATACATCTAATTAAATGCTTAAAACTTAAAAGACTGACAATGCCAAGTGTGGACAAGGATGTAGAGCAACTGGAAATCTTATCTACTGCTGCTAGGGGAATTATTGGCATTGCCTTATAAAGTTAAACAGATGCTTACCATATGACTCAGGAATTTCTCTTGTAAATAGTTACTCAGGGAAAATGAAAAGATATTTATACAAAGACTTATACACAAATGTTCATAATAGTTTTATATAATAGGCAAAGACTGAAAACAACCCAAACATTTATCAACAGGTAATTGTGATTGTGGTATGTTACTATAATAGAATCATACTCAGAAATAGAAAAGAGTGAATTACTGGTATAGGCAACAATATAGATGACACTCAAGATTATGCTGAGCAAAAGAAGCCACACACGAATGAGTGCACACTGTATGATTCTATTTATATTAGATCCTAAAACAGGCAAAATTAATCTATAGGGACAGAAAACACCTCAGTGGTTGTCTGGAGTTGGTAGAGGGATGCATTGCAAAGGGGCATAAAGGAACACTTTGGATGATGAATTTTTGAATACTTTGAGGTAATGGTGAATGAATGTATATATTTATTAAAATTCTTTAAATAATACACTTAATGGGTTTATTTTATTGTATGCCAATTATAACTCAATTGTATATGCGTGTATGCATATAACAAGAGCATGTTACACATGTTATTCCACTCTTTTGCCTACCAATGTATCACAGACATTGCTGTGTGTCAACATATAGAGACCTAGCCCATTCTTTCTAATAATTGCATAATATTTCATGGTGTGGGTAAGGACTTTTAAATAGACATTTAGATTGTTTTCTTTTTTCTTTTTGAGAAACATGGATGCCATAAACCTCTTTTTATGTCTGTTTTTATATATTACAGCTTTTATTTCTGATAAAGTAGATTTTCAAAATTTGCATTGATGGTTCGAGGGGGTATGGACATTTTAAATTTTAATAGATATTGTTGAATACTTCCTATAAAGGAAAGACCCTCTCCAGCAATATATGAGAATACTTGTTTGAGCATCATCAACAGCAGTATATATTATCACTCTTTTTGCCATTTGTTCAGTGAAAAATGGTATGTCATTTTAATTTGCATTTCTCTTGCTACCAGAGATGTCGATCTTTCTTTTTCCTTCCTTTCTTCCTTCCTTCCTTCCTTCCTTCCTTCCTTCCTTCCTTCCTTCCTTCCTTCCTTCCTTCCTTCCTTCCTTTCTTTTTTTTTCTTTTGAGAATACTTGGATTTTATCTTTTGTAAATTATTTGTTTATATCTTTTGTAAAAATTTCTATGGGATTATTTTTCTTTTTTAAAAATTCGATGTGCCTACCAATATCTTAGTAGAGCTCTTTATATGTTACCTATTTTGTTATTAGAAAATTTGCTTTGTTGCCTTCCTCACCTATCTCATTATTTAAGGAAGACAGTGTAGTCATTAAATGAATCTCTATAAAATAACCCCTAAGACCTAGTACCCTTTAAAAGTAAATCTCCATGGTAAATTTATAAACTGTTAAGAGTTATCAGAAAAGAAGTTTTCCTTTTTTGACTTTACATAAATTTCTAATGATTCAAATACGATTTCACTTAAAAATGATATACAAACAAGGTTATAAAAATCAAAGTCTGTATTAAATAGTATAGTTGCTTAAATGTAGTCTATTGGTTTCTTTTTTGAAATAAAAACTAAGAGGATATTGCCATATGGTACCAATGCCAGATCAATATCACTCCCATGTAACTAGAAAAAAAATCTATTCATTAATAATGGAATAAAGCCTCAATTATACTGAATATTTATACTGAATATTTCTTGTGCTTCTCTAACTTTAAACCCCAGTTAATGCTTTTTCGTGTTTGAATTGGTGGATTGGAAGGTGCCTGAAATTTCATTAATGGGGACAATTTCTTCACAAAATATACTCCAACCTATTAGAGAAACTGGCAGTTTCTTTTTTAAGAATTGTCCATCCATAAAGATCCCAATGAGATGCAGATGCATCCCAAGACTAAAGAAGAAAGCACTTGAATGTTTTGTGCACTGAATTAGCTCCTTTCATATGAAAAGGAGAGCAAGTCTTTCCCTGTCCATTGACTGGATACCCAGAAAGCTTCAGTCCTGGTGACCAGGCTCAACTGCCATAGGTTCGGCACTTGGAAGCTAGACAATTGCAGCATAAATGCTTCCACCTCCAGGCCCATGAGACAGCACCCCGTCCCCCATCCTCTCTGTAAGCAGTCTGTGTTCCTAGTGTGGCTTCTTTAGTTTCCCTGCCCTCTGGATTCACAATTCTGTGAATGAGGCCAGCCTGGCACATACCTCCATGCTACCGTGATAGTTTGTAGCTAAGAAACCTCAGGTGACAACTTCCAGTCCATTTTGCATACTATTTCAGACTTATATTTTTAAACCCTCCACCACCCCCTATTTCTGTCTCTGTCTTGTGTTTTACATTTACCGGTTTATTATAAAGGATATAATAAAGATATAGATGAACAGCCAGTTGAAGAGATACATGGGATGAGGTCTGAAAAAGTCCCAAGTGCAAGAGCTTCTGTCCCCACAGAGTTGGGGGTGCATGTCTCCTAGTACGTGGATGTGTTCACCAACCCAGAAGTTTCCTGAATACCATACTTTAGAGACTTTTATGGGACTGCATCACATAGGCATGATCATTAACTCTCTTGAGGATGGGGACTAGGCTGAAAGTTCCAAACTTCTAATTATGACTTGATCTTTCTGGTGACCAGACCTCATTCAGGACCCACCAAGAGTCACCTATTGGATCAAAAGTTGTTCCTATCACCCAGGAAATTCCAAGGAATTTAGGAGCTCCATGCCAGACACTCTTTTCACTTAGGAAATTCCAAGGGCTAAAACTCTTTTTCTTAAGTCACTTTCCTTCCCAAACTGTTAGCAGTTTCCCACTATCTTTACCTCTTTTAAGGTAAATAGCAAATGCACTTCAAAGAACTTTATAACCTGGTCTCCAATCTAGTTCCCTAATTTAGCAGACAGGGGGCAGCCTTCCCACCCTGTGAAGGCCATTGCTCCCCTCACAAGTGTACCTGGCTATGCTCCCTGCCCAAAGCCTTCTGTTCCTTCACTGCTAACCCTCATTTCCTTGCCCTTCATAGTCTCATTCAAGAGTGGAGGGGAGGGCACCAGGGTGAAAGTGAAGAGCCCATTTAGTGGGCTATCCAGTGGTCCAAGTGAGAGATAATGGATGCTTGTGCTAGGATGGCAGGAGAGATGGAGAAAAGGAAATCTCATAATTAAGAATTAGCAGGGCTTAGTGATGAACTGAATCTAAGAGTAAGGGAAAGATGAGTGTATACAGGTGCTGAGGTTTCTGAAGAGCATAGCAGGATGGACAGTGGTGCCATTCACTCAGATGAAACACTGACAGAGGTCTAGACCAGAGATACATGTGATTACAACTTTGGTTTTGGATATGTCAAGCTAGAATTATTTTTGAGATATCTGTAGCAGAGACTTCTAATACTCTACAAACAGCCATTTTCTTCTTTCTCTTTTAATAAGGAGTCTTCCTGAATTTAACTGAACATAGGGCTTCCCAGTTACAGATATTATTTCTCAGCCTTTCTTGCATCAGATATGTCCATGAAACTAATTTCTGGCCAGTAGGAAGCGATGTATACAACTTTTGGGTCATGCCTTTAAGAGGAATCCACATGTGCTTCCCAGCCCCTCTTCCCCTTCCTGCTGGCTGGGATGAAGATGTGGCGATGGGATTGAAATGACTATCTTGGATCTAGAGCTGGGAACCTCATATTGAGGATGGCAGGACCTCACTATCAGCTCAGCCTGCCTATCACTGGACTGTGGTTTGAGAGGGAACTATACTTCTACTTCTTTTAAGGCATTGTATTTTCGGGATTCTTTGTACCGTAATCATACAGTATCCAAAGGGAGGTGTCAATTAGGCATTTGGATATAAGAATCTGAAGCTCAGAGGGAAAGTCTGAAAAGGAGATATGACTTTGAGAATTCTTACAGCATAGGAATGATGAAAGCAATGCGTGTGGATGAGATAGTATCGAGAGAGAGATTAGAAAATGAGAGGAGGTACGGTCTGAGACTGAATGGCTGGGTTTGAGAAAGATGAACCATCAAAGGAAACAGAAGTTTCCACTAAAGCAATAGATGGAAACCCAGGAAGAAGCAGTGTCATGGAGTCCAAGAGAAGTAGGTGAGTGTGTTAAGAAGGATCAGTGAGCAGTATTGACTCCAATAGTGTCCTTTGGTGAGATTTTACTACACAATGGCCAGCCTGGCCAACGATAACTTGAGTGTGCTTATGGAACCAAGGGGTTGTTTGCTAATGATGATGATTATTGCTAATGCCACTTCATAAAAACTGTGCACATCTCTGGCAAGAAGACAGAGAGCTCTAATTACTATTACTCAGTCCGATTCTCATGATAAGTTAACCAGAAACATTAGAAATTGTCGAACTCAGCTTGATGCTTCATATAGAAACCTTAAACAACCCTAAGTATTTTTGTATCATGTCTCCTGATTCCATAAATACATTTTTTTAATCGTGGTAAAAAAAAAAAACCGAAAACAAAACCACATAACATAAAATTTACCATCTTAATCATTTTAAAGTGTACAGTTCAGTAAAGTACATTCACATTGTTGTACAACAGGTCTCCAGAGGTTTTCCCTCTTGCAAAACTGAAACTATTCCTACAAAATAACTCTCTATTTCCCCCTCCCCAGGCCCTGGCAACCATTATTTTACTTCTGTCTCTATGAATTTGACTACTCTAGAAACCTCACATAAATAGAATCAGACAACATTTGTCTTCTGTGACTGGCTTATTTCATTCAACTTAATGTCCTCAAAGTTCACTTGTGGTTCAGCATGTGACAAGACTACCTTTCTTCTTAAGTCTGAATAATATTCTATTGTATTTATATATCATATCTTGCTTTCACAAACTCATTTTAAAGAATCAGCTTTCCAAATTGTTATTCCTCAGGTAAAGTTTCTGGTCTACTTAGAAAGCATGTCAAAGGCAGAAGACAAATTAACTATCAACTTTCTTCAAGAAAACTGATCTGCTAAATCAGGGGTGGGCAAACTTTTCTGTAAAGGCCAGATAGTAAATATCTTTGGCTATGTGGGCCATACAGTCCCTGTCACAGCTACTCAACGACTCACCTCACAATTGTGTATGCCTCTCTCCTGCACTTTTGTAGTTATTGATGTGTTTGTTCAGGGTCTTTCCTGCTAGACTATAAGCCTTGAAGGCAGGTGCTGTCCCCTCTCACCCCCTCAATGAATTCCTAGCACCTGGCACATTAAATCCATATGAAGAAAATATAGTATTTGTCGACTGGCTAACTTCATCTTAAGCTAGGTCAGTGTCCTTGTGGTTTCAAGGTCTTGGGAAAGAGTTAGTTCACACATATTTATTCAGAAGACAATGTCCTACCATTTAAAATGTTGGTATGTTATTTTAATTTGTGGCATTTTCTACAATAAAAAGTCCACAACCAAATATCTTCTAACAGACTGTCAGAGGTTTGGATGTCAACATGCTGGAACCAAAGATAAAAATTTAAGACAATTTGATAGCATCATGAGGGAAAAGAGCAGAAATATTTTCAGGATAATATAGAAGTTAATGGTTTATGTATTAGCATGAAAAAAATGTTTTATCTTTTTTTCTGTTCCTAGTGACATCGAAACTACTGCCTATGGTCATGTTTATTGACAACCGCACAAAGGCCCTGGCCATCAGGGACTTTGGGGCTGATCTCTTATCTTTGCTCTGCTCTGCTCTCCAGGCCATGAGCCCCAGCATGGACTGCACTGCCTGAAGTGGGTGCATTTTTCTAATTCGTGCATGGGTGTCTTTTGGGCTAGCTGTGCTTGGACCGACTGCTGCTTAGTTCAACATTGTATAGCTTTTTGTCTGGCTTATGTGACAGTTTCCTAATCTAGTCTTTCTGTCTCTGAGTATCCCCTCATATAATCTTTTCCCCAACTTCCAGTAGTTTAACCTCATTCCCATTGTTCAGAAAACTTCAGTGGAGACCTAATATGCTCACAATGAACCACAGATTTCCTAGCCTGGGTCTCAAGGCCTTCTCCAGGTCTGGCTCCATCCCACTTGTCCTGCCTTGTCTGCCTCTGCTCCTCACCACACTCTCTGCTGACACCTGGGCTGGACACATGCTGGTTTCCCAGTGTTATAGTGTTGGTGGTCAGAGCAGTAATAGCTATAATTTATTGACCCCTACATGTGTGCCAGGCATATACCAAGAGCTTTGCATGCCTTATCTCATTTACTTCTCAGAATAGCTCTCTGAGATAGGTTCTGCTAAAATGCTTCACATGTCTTATCTCCTTTACTGAGAACAACCCTATGAAATAAATTCTATTAAACCACCTTTGATGAATCCCAAATGCTCCTGACATCTATTTTTTAAATCTTTCACACGCATTATCTCATTTAACCATCTTAAGGATTCTGTGCAGTATATTATCATTTCTGTTTTTTCAGCTGGAAAAACCTGAAGCTCAGAGATGTCACATAGTTTTCTTGAAGGCACATAGTTAATCACAGGCAAAGCTGGTTCTCAGGCCTCATTTGGATTGATATCAAAGGCTGGGCTCTTAAAAAAACCAGTGGTTCTCAAACTTAATCACTGATAAGGATTATCAACCACTGGAAGCTAGTTTAAAATGGGCATAAACTCCATAGACTCTGCTCCAATAGATATGGAGATGGAAGCAGGAATATGCATTTTTCACATATAGTTTAGGTGATTCTGCTGCAGGTGCTTTGTGGAACATGCTTCAAGAAACCCTGTACTAGACTATCCTGTCTCAAGTGATGAGTATTTACTTCTTCCTATTGACAGTATATGTGTTTCCAGATCATGATTAGTGGGCTAGCTAGTCAGTTTAGGGCAGGATGTTTCCTTTTTATTTGTTATATCAAGAGAAAATGCATCCATTTCATTCTGAAGAGGCCCTAAAATGTATGAATATGAATTTAAGAAGTAGAGCACAGATTTACTTCACACCATTTAAAATAGAAATCTCTTCTTCAAAAGGACAGAGTTTCCCACTCTGATTCTGGAGGCGAAAGGAAGACTTCTCTGAAAAAACATTGAAAGCATTGGTTATACATTGAGATCCTGCAGCTTGGCCAATGATATGTCTATAAATGTATTAACAATCCTTGATTTTTCTGACAGGTTTAACAGACTGGAGTGATAGTCAGTGGTGGACTAGTTGCATCTAAACCCTGAGTGTTGCTCGACTGAGTGTTAGAGTCACAGACTTGCTATAGGTTGTTGAAAGTATTAGAGTTGTATTTAGTGTAGAATCAATGGACTATGGACCTATATTTGGAAGCATGGCAAGGTGCCCTGAAAGGATCATACCTAAGGCATTAATTAAGGGAAAAGGCCCTGCCAATATTGAGATCAACTATAAAGCATTAGACCAAAAAGCATTAATTATCCTCAAGGCTTAAAATCTGATGGGATTTACTCTGCTAGGTTTCAGACTTTCTTGGGACCCATGATTTTTTTCCTCTTAATTCCTCTGTTTTGGAATGGGAATATCTTTTCTATGCTTGTCTCATTCTTGTATTTTGAAAGGAGGTAACTTGCCCGATTTCATAGGTTCATAGATGGGGAGGAATTTTGCCCCAGGATGAACCATACCCGAAATTTCACCCATATCTGATTTAGATGATATTTAGATGAGAGTTTGGACTTAGAGTTGATACTGAAATGGATTAAGACTTTGGGGATATTGGGATGAAATGAATATATTTTTCATGTGAGAAGAACATGCATTTTAGGGAGCCAGAGACTGGACTGATGATTGTGTCCTCTCTAAATTCATATGTTGAAGTCCTAACCCACCAGTACTTTAGAATATGACCTTATTTAGAAATAGTTATTGCAGATATAATTAGTTAAGATGAGTTCATACTGGAGTGGGTTGGCCCCTAATCCAATATGACTGGTGTCCTTATAAAAAGAGAAATTTGGGCACAGCCACAAGCACAGGGAGAACACCATGTGAAGATGAAGAAAGATTGGGGTGATTCAGCTACAAACCATGGAATGTCAAAGATTGCCAGCAAACCACCAGAGGCTAGGAGAGATGCCTGGAACAATTTTACCCTGCCAACACCTTGATCTTGGACTTCCAGCCTCCAAAACTGTGAAGCAATAAATTTCTCTTCTCTAAGGAACCCAGATTGTGTTACTTTGTTATAGTGGCCTTAACAAACTGTTATAGATTTTGGCAGGATTTAACAATTTCTGGACACAGAACTTCTTCCCTGGAGACTGACTGTATCTCTCAGTTAATCAATTATGAACTCCATTTTGAAAAAAATTTTAAGATACTGGAAAAAAATATCACAGAATTAGAGTTGATTGTCACAATGTCAGTGAAGCTTGGTGTCTCCACAATGCTGTTCCTTGAAGCCACAGAAAGAACAACCATAGCCCAGAACCCACCCTCATGACTGGGCCTTACGGCTAAACATTACTGGGCATCTGTTGTGACCTGTAGTAGATTCTCTTAAAAATAAGCATTTGAATGTAGTGAATTCCTGAGTGTTCTCCTCAGAGCTCCACTTTTGATGCTGCCTTGTTAACCGTGCCAGCTTACTTTTGGCTTGCCCTCCATCTCAGTCAAGCCAGAAGTCAGGAAAGTGAGGCCCCAGATTTCCAGTCCCTAGTGGCCTGGGCAGGTTTCAATCTGCCCACCATCTGTCAGTATCTGAGGAGCATCTCTGTGAAGATAGCTGGGGCAGAGAGTTGAAAACACCTTACGCTAGAGATGTAAGGGAAGCTTCTTTAGGCTTATATAGCAGGCTGCCACTTAATAGGATTTTGTCACAGTTAGAGCTGCATTTAAGTAATTGTTTCTTTCTTTGATGAAAAGGGATATTTCTAAAGATGAGGTGCATGGAGTAATATTATGCCCAGAACAGTTATAGAGCCATTCCAAAGCCTTGCAGATATTACAGAGGATGTATTGAAAATAGTTTTAAACAATTCTCAGATTGGTACTGGGCTCTTTGACAAGGGAAGTATGGGCATAGAGACATAAAAGACTCCTCTGAACGGATTGGGGAGGAATACTTCCTTATTGTGCAATGCTTGGAAACCCTGGGACATTGCTGAAAACACTTCCATCAGCTTGCTTTTGTCTCCATGAAGATTACATTGTCAAGTGGAATAATTCTTGGAGGTGAGAGGATTTACTCTGTAAAATCTGAGGTTCTCCAGGATGAATAATATTAAAGCTCCAAGGACAGAAACAACTCAGGTCTTGCTGGTAGTTGTCCACCCTGACTCCCAGCAGTGCTGTACATCCCAGTAAGGCCCTGCCGACAGTGAGCCCATGTACTCATTTAATTTTTAAGTTTTGGTACAATGGCAGCTGCTGTTTACTTATATCACTGGGATTGGTGGACTAATCTGTCCATACAGAGTGGGCTGTTTTTCCCCGTAGGAAAATGTTTAAGGCTTCTTCAGCCAGGGAAAGCAGAGAGGGGCTGGGAGGGGAGCCAGCCAGCTGTGCAGAAGGTGTTCTCTATCATAGAAAGAGGAGAATTGGATGCATGTGAGGGACTTGGGAGTCTGGAATAGCTGAAAGAGGATATGCTGAGGACCACACTCAGGAACAAAGTGTTCTCAGAGGTTGGGGTATCTAATGAACTGGATTCATAGATGAGAGAGAAGGAGGAGGGCCACTCCATTACTTACAGTCCATCCAGAGAACAGGAGTCATCCAAAATGTTTCAACACAGAGTATTTAATACAAGGAATTTATTACATGAGAATTGCTGAGAAGCCACACA
>NW_011888910.1:3633745-3671416 GCF_000151845.1 Pteropus vampyrus
GGTTTGGAATGGATCTTTGGGTTGCAACTGTGTTTTTTAACTAGATGCCTAACTTAACTGACGAATCTTCGGAATGTGCTGGGAAGATTTGAACTCCGATGATGAGGCCACATTTACTGCAATGCTGACTAATGCACAGCATCACAGGATGGTTGCAAAGTCATTGCAAATGATTTTAAAGTTCACAAATAGGTTAATCCAAGCACTCGTTGCATGAGATGTAATCTATAAAAGGATTTGTGCTCTTTCTGTGTTCTCTAGAGTGATGATTCCAACACATTATCTGGTAAGAGGTCAAGGCTCTTTTCCCTAGCCACTCTCTTTCTTCTCTCATTCTGTTAGTTCCTTCTGAAAGGAAAGAGAAGCATTTCATCCCTATTGTCAGCATCTAAGCCACAATGCCTTCTGCTTACATTGCAACCGCCAGAGTGACGCTTTGTAAACACTCAGTCTCGGTCCTGTGTAAGTGATTGCTAAAGTGGATGACAGGAAATACTTCAAAAATGCTAACCTGGACAAACAGAAAGTTTTAAAAACAAGTACTAGCAATTAAAAGAACAGAGAAAATTAAAATGGTAGTTTCTTGATGTGGAGGACATTGAACAGTGTCCTTTATCTGGGACTGAATAAAGACCATATATTTTGGGTCTGAACAGCTCAGTCTGGCCATTGGTGATCTCATTACATTGGGCAGTTTAGCCAGAAGAGCATTTCGTTAATTATATTCATCAAAATAACATGCTCAGGAATCTGCTTCTGTACTTGGAGAATAACCCTACTTTATAAATGAACCCACTTTATTTAGCACAGTGTATACACAGTGTGACTGATTGTCTCCTGGGTGCAAGAGGTAGGTGAAATCAGAGAGGAGGAGGAGGGGCAGCGAGCATTCTGATTACTTGCTGGAAAACAGCAGCCAGGCAAATGTGCTAGCACTCTGCCCCTCATCATCTAGGAAAACGGGACTCCACAGCTTGCTCCGACAGAAGTGCTCAGCACTAATGGGTACTGGGCCTGTAATCCTCCCAGGGAAAACCCAAGTCTGCCCACTGCTGCCAACATGGACAGCTGACAGGACCTGCACTGGCACACACACTCCAGCAGACCCTTCCTAAGGCTCTGAATTCCTTCAGTCTTTTGACAAGTATTGAATGGATGGCTCCTCCCTTCACCTTCTGTGGTGAGTGCTGGGGATAGATTTAGGAGAGAGTTCTTGTTCTTAAGGAATGTATACACTCCTACAATAATCCAGCATTTATGGAGTAAGTGGTAGGATGAGGAAATGCAGTGTTCTTTGAGAACACAGATATTTACTTGGGGGTGGGAGCAGTGGGTGTGGTTAGTTCTTGGCACTCATTCTTTGGCACTCACTGTGTTGACCACTGCTTCTGTATTTGCACACTGTAAGTTCTAACTGAACTATGAATTTTGGGAAAAAACATTATCATATAGTTTCTCTCTCTCTCTCTCTCTCTCTCTCTCTCATTTCTTTCTCTTTTTCTCTTTTGTCTCTCCTCTCCATTTTTTTCCTGTGGTCATCTTTTCAAAGTTAGTCCATAGAATCAAGACCAAGTTGGTCACGGCAAGCCCTGGGCTTCAAAGCAGGCATGGAGAGGACTGAATCTGGGGTAACACTGAATTCCGATTGTCAAGTCAGAGGCAGGGATGCCCAGGCTAGTCAGAATTCAGGGCACAAAGATGATGGTGGTTCAGAGGCGGGCTGGTGAATGAAGAACCTGGAATTCCAAGAGGACTGCTGAGGTAAACAGAAAGAGAAATAAGGCAGAGAAGTGACCACTGCCAACAAGAACTTGTGGTCACAAAGGCAGCTCCCTGGCCCACTCAGGCAGCCTTATACATTGTGCTGGGAGGAACCTGTCTGAGAACAAGCTCACTCGGGAGCTGAAGGTGGGAGCTGGGCAGGGTTGAATTCGGTGAGGAGTTTACAACAGAAACAAGGGCACGTCTGGCACCTGTCTAGATTTAGTCTGAGCCATGTTTTGTTTTGTTTTGTTTTGTTTTGTTTTGTTTTGTTTTGTTTTGTTTTGTTTTGTTTATTTACTGAAGTGTGGATCCTAACAAAGAAGACCTATTAACTGAGGGAATTCAATTTTGATGTAACTTCCAAGAGAGGTCAGAATGTAAGAAACATCTCGTTGGGACGCTGTGCTACGGACTGGCTCTCATCTCAATTTTCTTCAGTTGATTTCCTTCCATGTTTGAAGAGAAAGGAGGTGCGGTTTGTTCTGTCACATGGAACTGCGATTACTCACCATGGAAGGATGCCCCCTCGAGACTCTGGCAAGAGCAGAGGAAATATCTTTTACCACTAGCCCCGAGGAATTCTCATGATCCTGGTTTCCATTTTGGTCAAAGCTGAGATGAAAGGACTTGATGTAGCATTGAGGAGAATTCTAATTTTGATCCTGAGGAAGGCAGAACTGGATGAAAAGCTAAGCTACCCTTTTCTCTGTTCTGTGAATGCAGAGGCATATCCCGTTTCAAATTGAGGAACTATTGTGAGTTAAACATCTGATTTAAGTCCCATCTCTAAATCAAAACTTCTGTAGATAAGACGAAATAACTGTGAGAAGGGATTTTTTTTTTCCCCCCAAATGAAGTGTTGTTAGGTAATATTGTATGTCTACTGCTTTAATTTGTTTGAGCTGCTATAACAAAATACCACAGACTGTGTGGCTTATTGACGACAGAAATTTATTTCTCACAGTTCTGAAGGCTAAAGTCTGAGATCAGGGTGCTGACATGGTTAGCTGAGGGCCCTCTTCTGGGCTGCAGACTTCTTGTTGTGTCCTCACATGGTGGAAAGCGCTGGACTTTCTGTGGAATCTGTTTTGTAAGAGCACTGATCCCATTCATGAGGACTCCACTCTCATGACCTAATCACCTCCCAAAGGCCCCACCTTTAACACCATCACCTTTGAGGGTTAGGATTTCAGCATGAATTTTGGGGCAGACAAACATTCAGACCATAGCATCCACCTTCTTTTTGGCTTTGTGTTTTTCGTAATAATTTTATAAATGAAATTAGGAATGGCAGGATTCTTAGAGAAAATTTCCAATTAGTAAAAATGAGACAACTTATTTGGGGTGACCATGGACATTTCTACTTGAAAGATTCTTTTTTATGCCTCCTTAGTTAGAGCCTCTCTGATATATGTAGCTCCGTGAAGTTTACTACTTCTAGACAGTATTCTTTAAAAAACTGAAAAAAAATTTAAGTGTGGAAAAATCTATATAACATGAAAGTTACTATTTTAAGCATTTCTAAGTGTACAGTTCAATACCGTTGTGAATTCACATTGTTGTGCAACCAATTTCTAGAGTTCTTTCTTCCTGCAAAATGGAAACTCCCCATTTATCTCCCTAGCCCCTGGTACCCACTACACTGCTTTCTGTCTCTATGAATTTGATGACTCTAGGAACCTCACATAGGGGGAAACATACTGCAGTTGTTCTTTTGTGACTGGCTTATTTTACTTAGCATAAATGTCCTCAAAGATTTGGCATTTTTAAATTTTTTCTTTAGAAAAATGTTTCCTCTTAACATCTGAGGGCTAACCTGTTTAAACTTCAGAAAGGTTAAAAAATATTCTCTAAACCTGGAAATGTTAAAAACAACTGTGTATCTTGGAAACACCATACTGCTATAGCAGAGTTGACCATCTCAGAGGTGAAAAGTCAGATGGACTGATGCCTCCTTAGTGAAGAAAGAGGGGTCATGTTAAGTGGTGTCAGCTGGGAATCGCCCATACAACAAGGAGCTGAGACTGCAGACCCGCAGCCAGGGGCAGGGGACGCTCTACAGATGTACCGTGCTCACGGGTGGGTGCCCGTGGTCATGCTGCTCTCCTGAGGCTGCTGCAACAGCTGCCAATGGAGTGGAGCTGGCAACAGCTCCGGAGGGAGACATCTGCCTGGCTGTTGCCTGAGCGGAAGAACAGGAAGCAGCTGCACAGAAACAGAGACAAGGACAGGAGCAGAGATACTGAAAGAATATCCTTGAACTCATTGCATGCCCACCCCCAAAACATGGTGCCCTCAGGTTGGTCAGGGAATACTAAGGGAGTTGTTTTAGTCTGGTCTTGGACAGAGAGGTTTGTGCCTAAGCAGCTGCCCAGCCATGTCACACAAATGCTGGAATAAGGAGGGGCTGGTGGGGACCCCAGGCTGTTCATTTCACAGATGTGGTCTTTAAAAGCTCCTTAGAGTTTTCTCATGTCTCGCAGCTGTGCAATAATCTCCAAGAACCGTGACAACATCTTTTTCAAAGAAATATAATTTGCTACTGTCAATAACACGGATTTCCCACCCCAAAAATCCAATGTGTTTTCTCGCTATTTATCAAATCTTTTACACTCCGATGACTAATGGAAAATACAATGGCAATTTGTTATAGTTTTGGCATTGTTTGCTATCAGAAATGACACTGGAACAAAGGAGTAATCAGTTACAATTGCATTCACAATTTCTCTCCTGAGGGAGTACACACACTCTCATACCAATAGGACTTGAAACCACAATATGTGTAACATTTATAAATTATCTTCATAGTAATTTTCACTTTAAAACTCTATGTTCCCATCCATCAGTTCATTTTGGCCTCACAAGAGTGTTAATGATATTGCTTCAGTTAAATAGGAAAAGCCTTAAAGGAGAAATGGCTTGTCAAAGGCCATATAGGAAGTCAACTGGAGCTAAGATATAGGTTTCTCGAGTCTTAAACCAAAACTTTTTTCACTAAACTATACTTGAGAAGATGTCAGAACCATAGAAAGAGATGATTACTTTCTTTTTCCTGTTGACTGGTGGTGCTTTCCTCCACTCCCAGCCAAAACAATTCTGAGATGTTGAATTAGTGATTACTTAAAAATCAAGGGGACATAATTATTAGGTTGTATTGTATAAAACTACAACCTTTTTTTTAAAAATTAAAAGTCAAATATCAACAATTTCATGTTTCAAACTAATTGATCTCTCAGAATGTGTATAGGTTACATGTCCCATGCAGCATCAAACTGGTCTTTTTGTTGGTTAATTAGGCCCGTTGCTTTCCTTTCAATTTTATTGCCCCTTGGTCTGAATGGGCCAGTGGCCTCAGATCATTATTTTAGTGGCCTCCATAACCAAATTGAGCCAATTATAGAGGCAGCAGGCCAAACTGTGCAATGAACCCCAAACAAGGCAATTCAGGGTCATGTAAATATGACTCACACATGGCCAGCCAGCAAGAATTTTCAACAGGTCTAACTGGCTCCTTGTTACTGCCCATTTTGCCTGAAAAGTGAATTAAATCAGTATTCTTTTCCTTTCATCTGGCGTAAATACATGTGTTCTGGTGAGTGGGAGACAGCTGATTTCCAAGGCTGTTACAGGGGGTGATTAGAAAATCAGAAGGGTATCTTGGCCGAATGTCAAGAATAAAGGAAAGGGCAGTGAGTCAAGTGGCTAAAGAGACACACATTAGAGTCATTCATTTGTGCTGCTGCGGAAACTGGAAACTTGCACCACTGGCTGGGCTTCCCACCATCTGGAGTGAAATCAGAACACTCCCACCAGAGATGGATGGGCTCCAAGTGGGGACAGGCTGGCAGAAGGGCTGTAGCCACACTGCAGGAAAATAGAGCATCCTGCTTCCTGAGGATCACAGAGTAACGAGGACCACGCTCTCTGCGTTTTATTTTTTTTGAAAACCACTTGATATCGAGCATGAAATGATGAAGCTGAAAAGCCCCTGGTGCCGCTGCTTTGGAAAGGTAGTGTTTTTAAGGTGCTGCACCCAAAGTTTCTCATGTCCCTGTTTCTGCCAGTAAGGGCTTCATTTTCCCTTTGCACTCCAAGTGGGTAGAACGCTCAAAAGGTTCTGTGTGAGGCTGAAGAATCCCGATTCCCACAGCAAGATTATAGACCCTGCAAGTTAAAGTTAGGAAGGCAGGGGCAGCGGTCCACAATCCTAGTACAAATGCTGCAGAGCATGGTGGAGGGAAGCAGACTTCCATAAAGTTCAAGCAGACTTCCATAAAGTTCATGATAGTGCTGTACTGGGAAGCCAGTTCTCTGGAAAAAATGCAAAACAACCTCGATTTGAAACGTCTTCCTATTTCTGTGTTGTAAAAATACTCCCACTGTGGTCAGTTGCAAACCACCAATAGTTAACAACCAACTCCAAAAATTTCTGGTGTTTGACAATCTCTTCTGAGCCTGTACAAGCCGACTCAAATGCAGCACAACTTGATGGCTTAAAATGAATTGGGCAAATGCATGAGCCAAGGTTAAAATACAAAGATTTTGGGAGAGAACTGAGTATCTCAGGTAGACCCATCCCCTCTCTTACCTGCTTCCCTCCCTTCCTCCTAAATTGTCCTAAGAGCACTGCTTTCTTGATAAATTACCATTCAGGGCCAAGTGCCCTGGTCCCAGGCTCTGTGTCTAAGCAACCTGACTCAAAACACTGTGCTCCTTCATCACACCCCTGAAGCACCCTGTGCCCATGATCTTCCTAGAGAAGTACTCACATACCTATGCTTGCTACACTTGCAGGTGATAAGGCTACTTTCTCCCTCCAGGGCAGCTGGGGTTCCTGAAAAGGCTTTTGCTTGTCTCCTAGAGGGAAGCTGTTGAGGGGCTGTCACATCACTGGAGCATAGACTGGTCTCAGATATCTTTCCTAGTGTGCCCCATACATAACTTAAAATACCCATCTCCATGTGTAGAAATTCAGTTAAATTGTTGGAAAGGTAAAACTCAGCTTTTAGGTAGGAAGGGTATATTCAGAAATAAATTCATATTGACTCCAACTGAAATAATTTGGCATCTAATGACAAATTTGTCTTCCAATTATGCAAACACTAGGGCTGTGTCATCTTTATTTTGGCAAACACACTTTTTTACCTAACCCTCAGGTTCCTCATGTGCAAAGATGAGTAGCAGAAATGAACTGAGCTATAAGGCATCCATCTGTTCTATCCTTTCTTGCTTCTGGGATTCTATATGGTTTTCAGTCCCTTTAAAAATTTGATTGTTGTTTTTTATACTCCTGGGACATCTAATATCTCTGCCAAACATCATTATTTACCTGTGCCACCAATAAAGCACTTTTTTTTTTTTTTTGCTAAATAAACTTGGGGGGAATTCTAGGTTAAAGTAGCACTTTAATGAGCATTGTCTTCAGAATCTCTGATATTATAGGCTACATCATATATCTCCAAAAAAGAAAATTTAATGGTTCATGTGTGCCCAATTTTTTGGCTTCAACTCACTTTTTCCTAAGGACAGTATATTAGTCTTCTAGGACTGCTGTAACAAAGTGCTACTAATTGAGTGGCTTATAAAAACAGAAATTTATTTTTCACAGTTTTGGGGACTGGAAGTTCAAAATCAAGGTGTCGGAAGTGCCTGCTTTCTTGGAAGGCTCTCGGGCGAGAATCTGTTCCATGCCTTTTCCTTAGCTACTGGTGTTACCAGCAATTTTTGGTGTTCCAGGGCTTATAGGTACATCACTTCAATATCTACTTCCATCATAACATGTGTTCTCCTTGTGTGTCTCTGTATCTCTTATGATAACTTCATAGACACCAGTCATTGGATTAGGATCATTCTAATTGAATATGACCTCATCTTAAGTTGATTACATCTTCAAAGACCTTATTTACAAATAAGGTCACATTCGCCGGTACCAGGGATAAAGACTTCAACATATCTTTTTTGGAAACACAATTCGACCCACCACAGACAGCTATTAATATTTCCCAAAACTGGTACTTTGATGAACACATTTTGAGAAATGCCGTCCCAGAAACTTGAAATATAAAACCGTTACGTTAGCGGTTTTTTTTTAAAAATGTGATATCAGGTGGTTTGTACCCTTTGATGAGAAAAAAAAAATCTTTATTTGTACTATTTCTAATTGAAATTTAGCATTTCCTTCACTTTCGAGTGTAGGCAGCAAATCATAGTAATATCAGTAGTACTCGTGACTTTGCCACCAGTGAAAGTCAGATATTTTCATCTCACATTATAGTTATTGCAAATATCTTGGGATATCATTCATACTCATCACCATTTCAAAATCTTTGCGCTTATTAGACTTGATGCTAGATCTTGTTATTTAATATGTTAATAAGGAAACACATAATGCAAATCTTTTAATATTTTGTTAACTGTATTTCAATTGATTTCCTTTGTAATCCTTTATGTCTTTGTTTACACATTTAAAAACACTATTCTGAGATGGAGACTATTGGCTTCACCAGATGGCCAAAGGCATTCATAGCCCCCAAAAGTTAAGAACCTCTATTCCCCAACATGGCCTTTGGTATGTGAATAACCTGGCTTCCATAAAAGGATTTAACTGAGAGACACACACTAGCAGAATCCATTTTTACAAATAAAGAATTAATAAGTAGGCCAAACACAGATATTATAAAACACTTTATTTGGAAATAAAATGCCCAGTTAGAGCAAAATGTAAAAATGAAGTACACACAGGTACAATAAGGTATCTTATAAATAATTTTCAATTATTGTCACTCTGTATTGATTATAAACAGCTCACATTACCAAGGAAAAACTTGTTTAGATATCAGGGTATATTTGGAAACTCTCTATGTATACATTAGAGTATCTAAATAATTAACTAGAAAACATGCACTCCTTTTTATGTGTATTCAAATGTATAAAATAGTTGAATGTATTCAACTCTACTCCTTGTGAACACCTCAAAATACTGGGTTAAATCTCTGAGCTTCATGAACAAGCATGGTCACATTTCAGCTCAGAGTCTTGGCAGAGGTCACTGTGACTGAAGATTTCCCAGGATGTGTCACCCAGGAGCACTTTTGCCTCATGAACACACAAGAGTACAAGTTAAAAGGTTGAATTGCAGCCTGGCTCCATCTCTGAACAGTTATGGAACTAGGTATGTTGCCTAAACTTCTGAGCCTCTATTTCCTTATCTGTGGTAAATGGAGATACTGGCGTGTGTCCTGCCTTTCTCTCAGGGATACTGGGAGATTAAATTGAGAGAATCAGTGTAAAAGCACTTTGTAAATTGTAAAAGTGTTGTATAAATATAAAACAGAACAATTCTTTAATTTCATGTGGCAACGTCAAAATGGGTATAAATTGATAGCATTCTCTTGCATTATGAGAAGAAAATCAGCCTGTTCCTTTTGTCCTTTCCCTCATGGACGCTCAAACCCCGGGTCCACCATCAGTGCCCAGAAAGGCATCGGTGGTCCCAGTAAGACTGCAGGGAAGCAGGCCTGTGATGTTGCTAGGCTTCCTTTTGCCTCCTTTGTCTCCTCAAGGTGCCCCAGTGCCCTCATCACTCTCCTCTTTGGCCAGGTCCTCTTTCATGTGCTTCCCCAAACCTTCAAGCACGGCTTGTGCTTTCCGTTTTCTCTGTCCTTGGGAATGCAACATCCTGTAGGCAGTTCAGATGGGGTGTGGTCCTCACCATTACTGCACATTAGAACCATGTGGGGAAGATTTACATTGTCCTGATACATCCTGATACAGGTACTTCCACCAAGATGACTACATCAGAATTTCCGAAGGAGGGCCTGGCTGTCAGTATTTTAAAGACACTCCAGCTGATTCGAATGTGCAGCTTGGATTGAAAACACTACTTGGGTGTTGCCTGGAGGTTAAACAGAAAAAGGAGTTCTCTGTTCATCTGTTAACCAGCCATGGTGTTGTCCTTCCCATAGAGCCTTTGGTTTAACCTGAGCAACTTTCTTAGCAGTCTTCTTAAAGAAGTGTTTCTTGAGGGTCCCCCAGTACACCTCACTCCAGGCCCATATCATTTCTTCCATCAAATCTCACATTCTTCAGGAGTGTTATCCTTAGTTTTCAGATGAAAAAGCTGAGGCTCCATCCAGCTGGGAGGGGCAAAGCAGTGGTTTAAGCTGAAGCCATGCATACTTACTTCCCCAGAGCATGGCAGAACCTTTCTGATAAATAGGCCTAACCTGCTGAGAAGTGCAGCTGTACCAGGGCCCTGTAGCTCATAATGTATGCTTCACCTCCATCTCTGCATTCTGCTGTAGTAGGAAGAGGATTTCTTAGTTTGGAAGGGAAGGTATGACTTCTGCCCCCTTGATACCTTCTCATGGCCACTGTTCACTCCACTGCTCTGCACATTCATAAGGAGGAATGGGGTGGGGACTGGGAGTGGGGGACCATACTTGAGAGGGCAGGCACACAGCCTTGCAGCCTGCAAGAACATACACGACTCAAGAGCGTTTGCTCTGTACCCACAGTCTTGTGTCTTCCTCAACCTGGGCCCCTTATCTAGTTTGTTACATGGGGCCTGGAATCTATCCTGCTTACAGCCCAGGAAATTTCCCAAGAGACTATTGCCCTGTGGTAAGGCTCTGACTTCCTGAGCTGTAGGCAGCTGCCATCGTGGTGGGATTTTAAAGGCCTTATAAAGCAACCCTTCTCTCGGATCCTTACTGTGTTTCCTAAAGTTCCCAGCTTAAAAGTCCCTCCTTTGCCAAACCATTACACCTCCAAGAGTCCTGCATTGAAATGATTATGCCCTATGAGGTTCTATCCATTATCTATTATATGATGTTACTCCACTCTAGAGCTGTGACAAAGCATGAAAAGACTCAGGTTTGGACTCTGAGCTCTTGGGAAAATTGTTTAGCTTCTTGAGAATCAGTGTTCTCATCAAAGAAATGAAGATGTTTGTCTTTTCCTCACATATTTCTGCAGGACTGTAGTTGGGATCATTGGAGATAATGGACAAGAAATTGATTTTTTATACAGCAAAGCCTATATGACAATATGGAAGATAGTTTCATTACTGTTATTGGAAAAACATGTATTGGCTTGCTTTTCAGTAAGGCAGCTGGCTGAAAGTGAGGGAGATGGGGAGCACATCACTTCCAAAGGGGCAATTTTGGAGAAAAAGATGCTATCTGTGGAGGTCTCATTGAGGTCAGGTGCTGCAGTGGGAAACTCCTGAGTGTAACGTCCGAGTCTTGAGAATCTAGAGAAGACAGCCTAAAAGAGGAGAGAAAATTAAGTGGAAAATGCAAGACAATTTCACTGATTTCACATTTTGTTAGGCACTAGCTCAGCCCACCACTGAAATAGGTGATGAGGAAACAGCAATCCCTCTACAAGCATTTCAGACATAGCAAAGCATAATACAGACCGGTAAATGGGGCAGGAGGCATCCTAAAGGAAAACAGGAAACAGGATGTGCAGCTGGGTCTGGCCTCCTTGGGGGCACTGGCTGACTAGCACAGGGAAGCCCCTGGGTGTGGTTACTGAGGAGCCAGTAGAACATCTGCCAGGCCCAGCACCTGGGCCTTGGGAAAGCTGACTTGTGCAATGGAGTAGGGTGAGGGCAAGATCAACCCAGAGCACTTTTTTCTTTGGGGGCCTTGTGTCATTTGTGATTAGAGGAGTTTGGGTTTCTGCTTTCTCAGGTGCACCTTCTGTGGTCCAGTGGATACAGACCTGGCTGTGGTCCAGGCCCCGCCCTGATTCTTTTCCCAGTAGACTGTGTGGCTGTAGGCAAGTCACATCACCTCTCTGGGCTGCCCTGTCCATTTTTGTAAGATGAGGAGATTTGCTTAGATGACCTCTAGGATACCCTTAGCTTGGCATCAGACTGCTCTATAATCCAAGACAAGTTTCTAAAGAACTCAAGAAAAAATATGGCATATATGGCTGGGGCCTGTGAGATGGGGGTTTGCAAATTTTCTACAATTATAGAATCTTATAGACCTCCTTTAAAAGCAAATACTAAAAAAATAAATAAATAAAATAAAAACAAATACTGGAGTATGGCATGCCTCAAAAAATTAAACAAAAAATTACAATACGATCCAGAAGTTCCACTTCTGGGTATATATCCAAAAAATTAAAAGCAGAGACTCAGACAGTTACATACCAATGTTCAAGCAGTGTTATTCACAATAGTCAAGAGGTGGAAACAGCCCAAGTGTCCATTAAAGGATGAATGGAAAGAAAATATGATGTAATACAATGAGATATTATTCAGTCTGAGAAGGAAATTCTGACATATTCGATAACCTTGAAGACATTATACTGAGTGAAATAAATCCGACACAAAAGGACAGATACTGTATGATTATATTTATATGAGGTACTTAGAATAGACAAATTTATAGAGACAGTAGAATGGTGGTTACCAAAGGATAGGGGACAAGGAAATGGGGAGTTAATAGGTACAAAATTTCAGTTTGGGATGATTAAAAAGTTCTGGAGATGAATAGTAATGATGATTGCACAGCAGTGTGAATGTACTTAATGTAACTGAACTACACACTTAAAAATGCTTAATTTTATGTTATGTATATTTTATCACAGTAAAACGAAAACACTGGAATACTTATGTGTTAACATTTTTAGTTTGGTGTACAAAATAATGGTAATAAAGCATAATTTGTGCTGATTTGTAAACATTTTACTAATTAAATAAAATCAATCATTGAAAAATGAATTTAAAAATTAATTAAGGTGAGAATTACTAAAAATGATGTTTGTATACTATATATTAATTTAAAATATCTAAGTGAACGTTTATTTACCAATCTTCACAACTTCTTTTCTGTGAACAGGTTTGCTGAGTGGAGTTCAATATAGTCTCCCTTGCATAAAAAACATGCAAGATATATCATTTACAAATTCTAGTTTCAGGGTTTTTAACATGGAATGAGATCTTAGAGACAGATAGATACTTGTGAATAAAAACAAATGCAGAATTCTTTTAGATTTTTTTGTCTCTTCTCCATTCCCAGTTCTCTTATAATTGCATTGCCTCACCTATTCCATATCTCTATATCTATATAACTGTCTATGTAAATACATTTAAATTACTAATCTTCATAAAGTTTTCCTAAAGTATTCAATGTACTTTGCTTTGCTTTACAACCAACCTAAACAGGCTTGAGGACAAACAAGTTTGTAAGCACAGAACTCAATGAGAAGGAGCAGAGTGTTCACTACATCTAAAATGAGTGAAAAGATAATTCATAACAGGGAGAAGATATTTGCAACATATCGACTGACAAAGTACTAGGATGTCAAATATACAAAGAACTTAACAAAATCAGTAAGAAAAAGAAATAACTCAGTAGAAAAATGGGCTTAGCAACTGGTCAAGTGTAAAACCAAAGAGAAAATCCAAATGGCTAATAAACATGAAAAGAAGCTTAACTTTATTAGTAATCATGGAAATACAAACTAAAACCACAGTGAGATACCATTACATAGGAGATAGGCAAAAACTAAAAATTCTGAAAATATTAATGGTCAGCAAGGATTTGAATCAGCAAGAATTCTGGTGAAAGTTGTAAACTGCTAATACCTCTTTGGATAGTGGCTTACGTTACTTAGTGAGACTTATAATACACATGCCCTATGATTCAACAATTCCACACTTTGGTACATACTCAGAGAAACTTAGGCAAATGAGCAGCAGGGTACATGTACATACAATAATACTTATGGCAGCTTTGTTCACCTCAGCTGCATTGGGATACAATCCAAATACTTACTACCTATAGAATAGACACAAAAATTCTAATATGACTGTTATATAGCAGTGGCTATATAACAATGAACATGGGCAAGAGTACAACTACACAGAACAATATGAGTAAATCTTCAGAATGTAATATTGAGCAACAGAAGCAAGACAAGAATACAATGTGATTACATTTATTTCAGGTTGAAAAACGAGTAAAACTAAACTCTGATATATTATTTGGTGATGTACACATAGGTGACCACCTCTGGGGGTATGATGGGTTGAATGTTTGTGTCCCCTCAAATTCACATTGAAACTCTAACCTCCAATGTAATGGTATTTAGAGGTATGGCCTTTGGTTTTGATAAGGTTATGAGTGTGGCACTCTGATGATGGGTTTATAAGAAGAGACACCAAAGAGCTTGCCTTCCTCTCCCTCTCTCTTCCATATGAGGATACAGTGAGAAGGCAGTTGTCTGCAAGGCAAGAAAGGGGCTCTCACTAGAACTCAATCATGCTGGCACCCAAATCTCAGACTTTCAGTCTCCATTACTGTGAGAAATAAATGTGCGTTGTTTAAGCCACCCAGTCTCTGTCATTTGTTACAGCAGCTCAGACAAACTAATACAGGGAGAGCTGGGTGTGCTTGCAACTGGGAGGGACACAGAGAGCTTATGGTTATAGGCAATGAACCCTCAAGAAGGGTTACACATAAATTCATTTTCTGATTATTCATTAAGCAATATGTGTATATTTTATGCATGTAAATATGTGTAAATTTCAATGCAGTAATTCACCCTAAAAATGAAAAAAGAAGTATGTGAATGTGCCAGCAAGTAACTACATTGTTGCCCAGCTTCTTGGGCATTCTGGCATGTTTTACGAGGGACCAGAGAGCAGTGGTTAATCTGGCAACACAGTCAGGTGAAGCTGGATGGAGATGAGAGGGGCATCTAAAAAAACATGATAAAAATGAAATGTTGATATATTCGGGTTGAGAATAGAGTTTCTGAGGAGTTTTAATAACATTTTCTTCTTTCATTTTACTTTATGTGTCACAATATGACAAATCTGATGCATTTTCCTCTTAGTGACAGTCCTGTTGAGTTCCTTCTCTAGCCAAGTCTTTGTATTTGGGAGAAAATGAGCATTTTCTGGATATTTGTAGATATAATTTGGGTAAAGACAGAGAAAAAATTGCATTCAGAAATAATGTTTTCACAATATATGAAGCATAATAAAGGATACAATTTCACAAAATCTCAAAAAAATATATCTGCAAAACAAAAATATTCAAAGCCTACTTTTACTTCCAGAATAATCCCATAGAACCTGGCAAACTCCCACAGAAACCTAGACTTCTTGCAATAGAGTTGAAAACCTCTATTATAAGTTGGAGGGATCCCGCACTGAGAGTGTGGGGGGAGAAAGGGACGTTGAATAATTCTTTACTCTCATAACATATTCTTAACAACTCTATAATAGCTTTATTATATCTTGGAGCTGTTGACCCATGGATGTGGTGACTGAGATACTGAGAAAAGAGAAATTGCTCTTTCCTCCACTCCCTCCCTCCAGTATCTAAGGACAACTCTCTTTCATTTAATTTGTGTTCAATGTGTGTTTGTTGGATTACATTCTTGAAAGCATCCAAATGGTGGTCAAAGAGCTTTGAGGGTTCGAGGAATAAGACTTTCTAAGGGATTATTTCTGACTGAGAAATGAGAGAAGACTTCATTAAAGGAAAGGAAGCTGAGCTAAGCCTTGAGAGAGCCTTGAGAAGCCTTGAGAGAGGTCAGACATACAGGGCTGGTAGAAAATATGAAGAGTAAGGGGTAACTGATGCTCAAAGAAAGAAATAACAGGTATTAGCTACAGAATAGATTGAGGAATGCAGGTGGGAACAGAAATGACCGAAGTTTTCAAGACCTAGTGACAAGGAGTATGAAAATGTCATTAATAGAAAAAGAAGTTGGTGTATGGGGGCAGATAATGAGCTGTTTTGTACTTGCTGGATTTGAGATGCTGGTGGGACCTCTATGTGGCAACATCCCACAGCTGAAAACTTGGAACTGGAGGCCTGGAAAGAGGTTGGGACTGGAGTAACAGATTCAGGAAACAAAGACCTGGAAGTGAGCCCTGGATGTGGATCAAGAGAGGAAGATAGGACTTGATGAGGGTGCATATTTAAAAAGAAAAAAAAGAAGAAGACATCAAAAGCCAGAATCAAAGGCTAATATATAAATTTCTGTCATTTTGTAGATGAAGAAATTATTTGGCTTTTAGCTCCATCCATTCAACCCTGAAATTCCAATAACCAGAGCAATTTATGCTTCAATTCAAGATTGGGCCAGTCCTGAGTTCTGTGGGGAAACCCATTATTTCTGGTTTAAAGTGATTCCAGGAAATTAACTTGCTTGTTGAATAGGCCTCTGCTATACCATTTGTCCTTGTTACAGGTTGTAGCAAAAACAGGTAGGGAAAAACCATCATAGACAATGAATGCCTATAACTCTACATGAGAAAGAACAATAAACAATCAATACAAAGCTCTTAGTATGTGTCAGTCACTGTGTTAAGCATTTCACAAGCATTATCTCACTTAATCTTTAATCTACTTGCCCAGATATTAATATCTTTCCATCTAATAAAAAGAAACTGATGCTCAGAGCAAGTAAGCTCACAAAGCTATTAGATAGCAAAAGGTTGGAGTTCAAGCAAGTTAATCCCAAAGCCTTAGATTTTAACTGCTATATTATCCTGAGAGAAAAAGAAAAGGAAGCAGGAGTGAGAGTGTGGACATATGAGAGAACTTTCAAGATTAGTTGGAAATGTTAATTACCAAAGATGTCTTGGACTGACAGTTAGAGAGTTCTCCAAATCCATAAAACCCATAGAAGGTCTTTATATTCTGGACTGTAAAGGAGAGCTTAGAATCTCTTAGAGCTAATGATGTTTTGATTCAGTCTCCCCACCTAAAAATATGCAGAAGCCATCTCTGAGCAGACTTACAAGGTACTTAAAAATCTTGAAATCTAAAATAAGTCCTCAGGAGAGCGATGTCACCAACATGGCAGAATAAGAGTTTTCTACTGTCATCCCCCCACAGAACATTGGTTTTGAAATCACCTATAGATAAAAGTACATTTGTGAAAGTCCAAGAGTCTATTGGAGAAGTTCCAGCACACAATTGGAGGAAAAAAAAAATTCCAAGATTGGATATATTGAAGAAGGTAAAAAAGAACAGTTTCACTTTACCTACATCACCCCTTCCTCAAGGTAGCACAGCTCAGTTCCAAGAAAGAACTCCTTGGCCCACATTTATCCCTTGGATGAAAGTAACAATGTGTGAGTGAGTACTTAACTTGCACAGATGCTACCCAAGTGGCCCACCTCTTTTTAGTCCAACCCAGAAGACTAAAAAGACAGAGGTGAATTGCACAGCTGAAGGGTTGGGAGAGGTCAGGACACAGTAACTAGGGCTCAGAATTCAACAAAAGGATGCTACTAACTGCTTTACAGTTAGTCCTACTAAATGCTTCATGGACTCCATCAGGAAGCCCACTCACAAGCCACTGGAGACACTTTACCTACAGTCCATCTAATTGGTCCACAGGCACCTCCAATGGTCTGTGCACTTCAACCCCTTCCCCACCAACGTGGTGGTTTCCTTGCTCATGCTTCCATGGATGCTGAGTGCAAGCCTTTGCAGATGGCTGCAGAATTGTGAGAAAGCTTATAAATAAGCATTTTAGGGCACTGCTCTAAGGAAAACAACTGGGAGGCTCTCAGCACCTGGCCTGGTCTTGTGAATTGAGAGAAGGCATGCAATCTTAAAGAATTCCCAAGAGAGAACAAAAAGTATGAAGTGGGGGCATGCATAGAAAATGTCTGAATAAGACTCAGAATTTCTAACTTGATTGACTGGTGAAGGTATTTACTCCCAAATCAGTCAGTAAAGAGTGGAGAAGGTGAAACTTTTTTCAAATGCAAAGATGGCAATGTGAGACTTCAAGGAAAACATGACACCTCCAAAGAAATGGAGGTCTATGAATTATTTGATAAAGAATTCAAAATGATTGTTTAAGGAAGCTCGGTGATCTACAAGAGAACACAGAAAACTTAATGAAATCAGAAAAACAATATATGAATGAAATGAGAGGTTCAAAAGAGAGATAGAAATAAAAAAAAAAAGCAGAAAATTTGGAATTTAATACAGTGAATTAAAAAAAACACAATAGTGATTAATTAGAGGAAAGAATCTATGAACTTAAACATAGATCTTTTGAAATTATCCAGTCATGTAAGAAAAAGAAAAAAAGAAAAAGAGTGAAGAAAGCCCATGTGAATTATGGGACACTATAAAGTACATGTATTATGAGAGTCCCAGAAGGTCCTAAACAGATTCACCCTCAAAAGGATTTCACTGAAATACATTATAATAAAACTCAAAAACCAAAAAGACTATATATATATTCTGGACAGTAAAGGAACAAGAGAGAGAAAAACACATTGTATACAAGAGAACCCTTATAGGACTATCAGTGGATTTCTCAGCTGAAGTCCTGTAGGCCATGAGAGAGTAGCATGATTTATTTGAAGTGCTAAAAGAAAGATCTGCCAACCAAGAATACTTTACCTACATTTGAATACTTCAGAAATGTAGGTGAGATAAAGATTCCCAAACAAACAAAAGCCGAGAGAGTTCATGACCTCTACACCTGCCTTGCAAGAAATGCTAAAGGGAGTTTTCCAAGCAGAAGTGAAAGGATACTAAATTATAACATGAAACCATATGAAAATATATAAATGTAAAGATAAGTATATAGTCACATACAAGAAATTCTAATACTGTAATGGTGGTGTGTAAATCATTTAACTCCAGTATAAAGTTTAAAAGGCAAAGTATTAAAAACTATAGATACAATAATTTATTAATGGATATACAATATAAAAAAGAGGTAAATTGTGACATCAAAAACAAAATGGGGATGAGTAAAAGGTAGAGTTATTGCATGCAATGAAAATTAAGTTATTATCAGCTTAAAATATACTGTTATAACTATAAGATCTTGTATATAAGTTTCATTTTAATTACAAAGCAAAAACCTCAAGTGCAGGGTTCTCTAATCCCTGGGCCGTGGACCGGTATTTGTCTGTGATTGTTAGGAACCGGGCTGCACAGCAGGAGTTGAGTGGCAAGAGAGTGAGAGAAGATTCATCTGCATTTGCAGCTGCTCCCCAGTGCTAGCATCACTGCCTCAGCTCCACTTCAGATCATGAGGCATTAGATTCTCATAGGAGCACCAGTTCCTGGTGCCAAAATGTTTGGGGACCTCTGCCCTAGTACGTACACAAAAGACAAAGAGAAAGCAATCTAAGCATACCACTATGGAAAATCATCAAATCACAAAGGAAGACAGCAGGTGAAGAGGAAAGGAACAAAGGAACTACAAAACAGCCAGAAAACAATTAACGAGATGGCAAAAAGTTATTATTTTAAATAAAACTTAAAATAAAAATAAAAATTATTATTTTAAATGTAAATGGATTAAATTCTGCAATCAAAAGCAGCAGAGAGCCTAAATGGATAAAAAACAAGACCCAACTACATGCTGCCTGTAAGAGATTCACTTTAGCTTTAAGAAAAAACACAGGCTGAAAGTGAGGGGATGGATGAGACATTGCATAAAAGTGAAAACAAAAATAAACCTATGGAACTACTGTCAACAAATCTTTGACAAGAGTACCAAGAACACACAATGGGGAAAGCATAGTCTTCAAGAAAGGTGTTGAGAAAACTAGATATTTCTATATGAAATGGTGCTCAGCATCTGGAATCATCAGGGAAACAGAAATCATTTTCCTGATACCTGTTAGAATTGCTATTATCAAAAAGACAAGAGATAACAGGTGTTGACGAGGATGTGAAGAAAAGGGAACCCTTAAACACTCTTGGGGAGAATATAAATAGCTACAGCTATTGTGGAAAACAGTATGAAGGTTCCTCAAAATATTAAAAATTATTATATAATCCAGCAATCTGATTTCTGGATATACATCTGAAGGAAATAAAATCAGTATCTTGAAGTACTCTCATTTTTGTTACGGCGTTATTCACAATAGCCAAGATATGGAAACAACCCAAGTGTTCATTGATGAATAAATGATTAAAGAAAATGTGGTATATAAATACAATGGGACATTATTCAGTCATGGAAAAGGAGATCCTGCCATTTGCAACAATGTGGATGACACTGGAGGACTTTATGCTGAGTGAAATAAGCCAGACACAGAAAGATGAATACTGTATGATCTTACTTATACATGGAATCTGAAAAAAAAAAAAAAGGTTGAACTCATAGAAACAGAGAGTAGAATGGTGGTTGCCAGGGGCTGAAGATATAGAAATAAGGAGATGGTCAAAGGGTACAAACTTTTAATTATAAGATGAATAAGTTCTGGGGATCTGATGTACAGCATAGCGATTATAGTTTTCAGAGTTTTAAGAGTAGATCTTAAATGTTACCACACACACATACATACACACACAAGTGCAAAAAGTGGTAACTATTTGAGGGGATGAATATATTTATTAACTAAATTGTGGTAATAACTTCATAATGTATGCATATATCAATCATGCTGTATACTTTAAATGTATATAATTTTATTTGCCAATTATATCTCAATAAAGCTGGGGAAAAAAAAAGAAAACCAATTCTGAACCCAAAGGTAGTGGGATGCAAGATGGGAGCTGGTGTGGTCTCTTTCCTCACACTACTTCCAACTTGTGAGTTGGCTTCCTGGGGTGTGCAAGTATTCTGTTAAATTGATGAATGTGAAAAGTAGATTATGAAATATTACCAAGAAGCATAAGCCATTGTCCTGACTTCGAGGAATCTTGGGGAGATAGAAATAGAAAGATAGACAGAGACATAAACTTGGAAATGACAGGCAAGTTTAAACTCTCAAATTCATTTTAATGAATGGATTAATGTGGAGACACTCACAGATATGGGGGGATATTTTTGTTATTGCCCCATTAGAGAATCTCTAAATATCTCTTAAGCAATCCTATTCTTCAGTTCTAAGAGTAAGAATGTGTGCATGCATGTACATATGTGCATGTGTGTGCATCCCTGTGTATATGTATCTTTTCTTTGCCCTTTACTTGGGAGTGACACCTGACAGCCTCAAATGCTTAGCCTGACCCAATGGTACTGTTGAGAAGCTGAGGAAGCTTTCAACAGTACCCAGTGAGATAGGATGTTACTGTAAGAGCTACCTCCTTTATTTCATGTTGGACTCTAGTGACTAAAGGATTGAATGAGGCAGAGTATGTGAAGAGTTTAGCTCAGTGCCCAACACGTAAGCATGCAGTAAATGACAGGTGTTAATATTGAGGACTGGAATCTGAGTCTCTGACTGTGTTACCATTTGCTTTCCTGCCCCAGCACAGACACTCAAGGCCCCTGCTCTCTCCATCCTTCTGGGCTCCCTGCATCTGTGAGCCACATTGCCTTCACACACAGCTCTGCACATCTCTGAATGAAGATGAATAACAATACAAGTTAGATCACAGGTGTGTGACCACGGAGCTGGGGAAGCCTGAGTAGGTAGGGGTCCTGAGGTTTCATGTGCTCATATGTGAGAACTTTGTTTTTTGCAGCCCAGAAACTGGAGGAATTATTGACTTAAAGTTATGCCTTCTCTCAGGCTAATTAGAAAGTAAGTTGGGGGCCCTGGGATTCCCAGCCTTTCGTGCTCCTCCCCGTTGAAGCGAAGGCAGTTTCTGCCCCTCAGAGGTGCTGACCTGAGAAGTGGTGGTGGAGGGAAAGCAAGTGAGTGCTGCAGCAGGCAGACCTGAGGTCATATCCTACAGCTACCTGACTTGCCCTGTGTTACCTCTTGCCGTCTTAGGTTTTACCCTCTGTAAAGCAGGGATAGAAAATGCTTGCAAAGTGATTATGAAGAAACAAAGTGGCATATGTGCAGTGCCTACAGCACTGAGGGTTGAGTAAGGGTGGGTAGGGTGTGTGGGTGCTTGCTGCCCCCAGCATGAGTGACCATAGCTAAGAGAACTGAGGATGAGAATTCCTATTGTGACAAATTGGAATGCAGAATGCAAAGTTTGCAGGGTATCAAAGATGTCACTTGGAATCAGGCTCATTATGAGAGTTTGTAGATACTCAAAAATGAAGGTTCCTTGTAGGCTTCATGGGTCAGAAAAAGCTCAACAGAGAAGATAAGACATAATCTGGGCCTTGAAGGACAGATAGGGTTTGGTGGGAGGAGGCAGCATAGGGGAGGGAGATGGTTGAGCAAATTCTAAGAGGAAGAAATATGTTGCCTTTTCAGTGGTCAATGAAGAAACCAGCCACGTGAGAACAGAGAGTTTGCTCACACAAATGTGGGAGAGGATCCCAGTGCCTCATCTTTTTCCTTTTTGTCATTTTCATCACATTTCACTGAAATGACTTACTTAAGTCTCCATTTTCCCAGCCAGGTTGTAAGCCCATGAGAGAAGAAACTGTGTCTAACCTAGCTTACCCCTTGCCTGCATCTCTAGGGCCTGACACATTGTAGGTTATCTCTCTCTCTCTCATGCATGCGTGTGTGTGTGTGTGTGTGTGTAATAAATGAATAAAGGAATTGAAAGAGAGGGTGGACATATTGGGAAAGGTAGGTTACGGTCAAATTGTGGAAGATCTGGGGTAGAAATTGGGAACCCATTGAAAGTTTCAAATGGGGATGTTTTAGGAAAAAGTAACCTGAGGGCCGTATGGAGGATGGGTTAAAGGAATGGGGATTCATAGAGGGAGCAGGTAGGGTAGAGACTAATAAGGAGGCAATTTGGGGTCATGGAGCCATCAAATGATGAGGCCCTAGACTCATCTATTATCAGTGGGGATGAGACAGAAAAGGAGGCACAGTAAGATGAATTAAATAAGTGCTCCACAAATATTTTTACCTTGTGGTCTCTTCTGACGGTTTCTGCAATTCTTAAGATTTTTCCTATTTTTTCCCCCTTCAGAATAATGATAGCAAATTTCTTAAAAGATTTTAAATAATTAAAAAGAGAAGAGAGAAAGCCATAACTTCCCACGACTTTGCCCATCTGGCTCAGCTTTGGAAAGGTGGGTAGAAGGCAAACGTAAGAGGGGGACAGGGACAAGAGGGTGTATGGGAGGGGTTTGGGGAGTGGACACTAGATCTGGGATGATGAGAGGGCTGGGTCAGAGGGCAGTGCTCAGAGCCTTGGCATGGTTGCTGGAGCATTCTCTTCTTTGGAAAAGTTGGAAATTTTGACTTTACTGGAATGAAGTGAAAGGTAGAAGAGGAGAAAGAATTAATAACTTTATTTTCTGCTCAGTTAAAAACCTTGACTACTTAGGCCTTTTGAAATGGTTATACACAATGTTCTAAGGATTTTATAAATTCCTCTCTAGGATCCAGCCTACAGGGAGACCATGCCCCAAGGGAATTTTCCTGCTTTGAAGAACAGGGCCAGAGGGAACAGTTGAAAATTTCCTCAGAAATGCAAATAATCTTCTTTGCATTGGGTTATATTTTGCCTTGTTGAAAAGTCGGGTGTTCAGAGACCAGTGGTTAGATAACATCTACCTTCATGGATATATGAGAACAACAGAAGCCTGATATCTCCAGTTACCGCTTCACAAAGGAGATCAAGAACTTGGTCCAAGATGAGAAGAACACAGCATGAATTCTAAGCTTGGAATCTTCACATTTGTAGTTTTATTATATCTTGTTTCTTTCGGTCATGATTAGTAGCAAAATCTTGCAGACAAAATAAGCCTATCAAGCTGGGGAAGCTGGGCTTTATTTATCCAGGCTTGAGGGCAAGAGGACCAGAAGGGACCAAGAGGTAGGGGCAGCCAGAAAGAGGAGAGGAAAGCCAGCTGGTCCTGGGGACTTTGTCAGTGAAGGAAAAGGAGAATATCCCATCCAAAGTAGGAGCTATAATAGTTAGTTTTATGTGTCAGCTTGGGTGGACTACAGTGCACAAATATGTGGTCAAACATTATTCTGAATGTTTCTCTGAGGTGTTTTTGGATGAGATTAACACTTAAATTGGTAGGCTTTGAGTAAAGCACATCGCCTTCCATAACGTTGGGTGAGGCTTATTCAATCAGTTCAAGATTTGAATAGAACTAAAGACTAGCATATCTCAAGCAAGAGGGAATGCTGTCAGCAGATGGCCTTTGGACTTGAACTGCAATATTAGCTCTTCCTAAGGTCTCCAGCCTGCTGCCCTACTCTGTAAATTTTGGATTTGCTGGTCTCCATAATTATACAAGACAATTGATCAAAGTAAATCTCTTTCTATGCACATATACACATTCACCTGCTTCCGTTTCCCTGGAGAACACGGACTAATACAGAGGCTTAGTTATAGTGGCTCCACAGATTCCCAGTTCCTCCATTCCTTGGGCTGCACCCAGACAGAAGGAAAAACCGGCCAGAGCAGGCAGACACTTCAGAGATAGCGCCCCTGACTAATCCTGTTCATCATTCTTGCTTGGTTTGGTGATCTATGCTATTAGCAAAGCTTGGATGAACTCAAGCCATAGACAATTTCAAGCATGCTGAAAGTTCAGAGAAAAGTCTTTGCTACATTTATTAGAGGATGTTTGCACATTATTTAGATAAAGGAGGGCATGATGATTACTTGACAAATATGATTCTCTTGACTTAATATTAGAAATAGATATGGAACAGAGAGCACAATTAGAACATTACTCTTCAATAATGAACTTTACTCTGAAGTAGATTGTTAACCCTCAAGTATTCTAGTTAATCTTAGTATTCTGGTTCAACAAAGTTTCGGTCCATTAGAATCCCTGACTTGGTGCAATGTAATGCATTGCTTTATGTTTTGGACCACGTTTCTTGAATCGAATGGTTGTCCTGACAGTTCAGGTTGAACAGAGATGGTGGCAAGTAGACTACTGAAGCATAGTCTAGTAGAGAAAATAAAACACATGTCTTTCTCACCAGAAGTCATTTCTGAGAAACAGAAGGCTGTGCCAGATGGTCTCAGAATTATTTCTAAATACATGACCATGAGCCTGAGAATAGTACCAGTTGTGATTGTACCTGAGGCCACCAGGAGACCAAGAGGGGAGTTAAAAAGGCGAGGGGTCTGAAGAACCAGTCTTGGCTCTAACTCTTTTAGCGCTGAAAAAGAATGTTAGGCTAATAGGTTTAGTTTTGAATCCTGACATTATCTCATCATGGAGAGAAGGGGCAGAGAGAAATTTCTAGCCAAACTAGAGAGAACAATTTCAGACATTTTCATTAAAATAACACAACCTTGAAACACTGTTCAAATGTTAAGAGAGAGAATGAAACATTGGGTAGTGAGGTTTTAGTGGAAGTGGACCTCATATGACATATACTCTGGTCTTATTAAACTACTCATTATACCCCTAAAAGGCTGTGATCTCTCCCCATTCTGAATCTTGCCCCATCTTTGCTGGGGACTACCTAACTCCTCCTTGACCATTAGATCTGTACATGAAACCACTTCTTCCAGAAGCCTTTTGTGCTCCTCCTATGTGCTGCCACAGCTTTGCTTGCTACTTGCTTCTCGTGTAATAGAATTATTGTCTCCTAGACCAAACGTTCCTTGAGGGAAAGAATGTGACTTGTGTATACTTATATCTTCAGTGCCTAGAACAGGGCCTGCCACAGTGTAAATGCCTCCCTTTTATTCTCCCTAAAGTTTTGGCCTTGCCCCAGTCCTCCTTGGATCTGATTTAGTCCCAAAGTAGAAGCACTATAGGGCTTATCTATTCTTATCCATCTGATCTCATTGTTGGACCTGCTTTGATCATAGAAACCCACTTCCAGCATTTATTCCTTATTAAGTATTCCCTTCCTGCTACTCCAGTTTTTCCAGAGAATGAATTTCCTTTCTTTGGACCCTAATTTTCCTTGACTATATCAGATACCTGCAACTAGGTTTCCCTAGTTCTAATGGTAATGGAGAACCTTGTGTTCATCACTTGTTCCCAGCACTTGGTTTAGATACGAGCCTAGATCCTAGACTTCATCAAAGCCATCACCAAATGGGAATTTTATTTTGCATCCCCTTCTCAGCCTGTTTTACACTTATCTTTAAGTGCATGTCCTTTAATAACTGACACCTAGTCTTGCTGTGTATATTCTACCACTGGCCCTGAGGGACCTCTTGGGCTAAAGACCTTGGCTTTTCTGGATCTGCCAATGCTTCCCAGTAGTTCCCAAATGTCAGAAGTGGGCAGTGGGTGCTATTCCATAAGCCTAAGGATGTATAGTAAGGTGTCTCCAAAACATGCTCAAAGGCCTAGATTTTCTAAATTTGGGGATTTAAAGTTTTCCCCCATATATTGCAAATCAAAGAGCAGCTGTAGTCTACCAAGAAAAAGTCCAATTGTACTCATGCCAGGTAGGGTCCTACTCCTGTGATGTAAATGTAGGACTCTGTCATACATTGGTCCAATACCATCCCCCAAAGATATCCACAGCCTACCTAATACCTGGAACCTGGGCATTACTTACAGAGTACAAGGCTGTTTGCCGATGTAATTTAGGCTCCTGAGCCAGATGGGCCCAATCTAATCATCTGAGCCCTTAAAAAACAAAGAACTTTCTCTGGATGGAGTCAGAGAGACAGCAGAAGGGGAACTTAGGGAGATTCTAGTTGTGAGAGGGATTTAATGTGTCTTTGCTGGTTCTGAGATGTAGGGGCCATGTATAAGCACTTGAGAGAGGCCTCTGGGAGCTAAGGTTGGCTCCAAGCTGACAGCCAGCAAGAAATAGTGGCTTCACTTCTACAAACACAAGGAACTAAACTTGGCCAACAATCTGAGTGAGCTTGGAAGCAGGTCTCCAGCGCTCCCAGGAAATGAACACAGCCCTGCTGATAGCTTGATTTCACCCCTGTGAGAAATCAAGGGAGGAACCAGCCAAACCATGCTGAACCTATACTTCTGAGCTACAGAACTGTGAGATAATAAATGGTGTTTGAAGCTGCTAAATTTGTGGTGATTTATTCTGGCAACAATAGAAAACTAATAGAGGCCTTTGTCAAGGTCAAAGCCTTTGGGAAGATTTGCTATGTCCTCTTATCATCCAAGAGTCTAGGACTGCAACATGTCTCTCAGAAGCTCATCCTTTTCTGCATGGTTAGTGAAGAAAACCCAGTGAGCCAAGAGCACAGATTTTCATCTCTGTCTCATAACAACTTTCTTCTGGTTAGGAGCTTTCCTCAGCACAACACGTTTGGAGTTCCACAGCTTCCCTGCTGAGCCAGAATGTGGTCATTTCATCACCTTTCCAGAGAGGTTGCCCAGCCCAGCCAGACTCCAAGGAAGTCATCATAAAAATGCAGACATTCACTTCATGCATCCAGCCACTTCCATCTGCGAAGTGTAGCAGGGCTTATTTTGCAGTAAAAACAGTGTCAAGTCAAACATTTCTGAGAAAGACATTTTAAGCAGGTGACTCACCTTTCTGAGGACTGCTTCCTCTTCAGCAGAGTGAAATAGTCTTCTCCAGAAATAGAGCTGGAACAAAGGGCTCTGGTGGTTTTGTCCTGGATTCCTAGTGAATGCTTGGCTTCCTTGAGTAGAATCCAGTGCTAATGATGTCAACCCCAGGGTTGGCTCTATAGTCAGGTAGTGTATTCCATGGAGAAAGATTCTAATTAATTCAAAATGCATTTGCTGATCACCTAATATTTGCCAGGCCCTGTGCTAGGAGCTAGGGGGACAAAGGAAAACAGAGTCAAATCTCACCCACAAAAATTCACAATATAGTGGAGAGATGGGCCTGTGAATAACTATCACCAATACAGAGAAGGGTGACCTGATGTTACATGAAGGTATGGGAAATCTTCCATGTACAGAGGTAGCTGTTAATTCTGCCTGCATATTCCAGAGGAGACTTCAGAAGAACGACACTATCTGAGCCAGACTTTGATGGAGAGACAGAGACAAATAATAATTGATGACATATTTTGGTGCTTCATATTTTGTATCTTTATTTCAGTAGAATTTTGATAGGAAGAACATGATGAAGGTGTTTTAATATAGAAAACTATAGGGTTACACATAAATAAGCATAAAGAAGTAAAACTTCATGATGTTTCCTGTGAATAGGTGTTCTCATTGATTACTAGGGTATTATTGTTTTATTGCTTCTAGATCCTCTCAGTGGACAGGGAATAGATCCTAATATATACCTTCATTATGTCTGTATTTATTTCTATATCCATCTACACATACTGAAATCTATGAGTTCACACCAATGTGTTTAATTCCAAACAAAACCTCAGGGTTCAGTTTAGTTTTTCCCCCTTTCCATATTTGCAACTTCTTCAGCAGTGAAATGTAGCCTGTTTCAGTCTGTTCAGGCTGCTACTGTAACAAAATACCATTGACTAGATGGCTTATAAACAACTGAGATTTATTTCTCACAGTTCTGGAGACTGGGAAGTCCAAGATCAAGGTGCTGGCACATTTAGTGTCTAGCAAGAGCTCACTTCCTGGTTTGCAGATGGCTGGCTGTCTTCTTGCTGTGTCCTCACATGGCAGAAGGGACTAGGAAGCTCTCTGGAGTCTCTTTTATTAGGACACTGATTCCATTCAAGAGGGTTCCATGCTCATTACCCAATCAGCTTCCAAAGGCCCCACTTCCAAATATCATCACATTGTAGATTAAGTTTTAACATAGGATTCTAGGGTGGTGGGGACAACCATTCAGTCTACAGTATAGTCCCATGTGAACAGTATGGCTGAGAATAAGGTATATTGAGAGAGAAAGGGATCTGCTTAGGAAGGACCTGGAGGGTCATAATAAGATAAAGACTTTATCTTTTAGGTATCAGTGAGTTATTCAAAGTTTCTGAGGAAAAAATAATAAGATTTAACCAGAAGAGTAAAATTAATAGAAATTTAAATAGAACTAAATAAGGTTTTTAGTTAAAAAATGAAAGACTGGGGAAACTTTTGCAGACTTGTAAAAGTTCTCTTAGACTATGTTCAACTTAATTACATGATAACTTCACTCAATATTCATTCCAGTCCTACTGTGGTATCTCATTGTGATAAACTAAGCATATTCCTTTATTCCCTGGACATAGCAACAGGACGTAGCAAATCTTCCCAAAGGCTTCAACCTTGACAATGGCTTCTATTAGTTTTCTATTAGTATATGTGGAATCTGAAAGTCTTAGTGTATGGGCTCTAGAACATACCTAGTGCAGATATTTTTCCATTATCAATGTAGGTAAACATTGATAATGTTTTCATTATCAATGTAGGTAATTCATTTTAATTACCCAGGAACAAGGTTTCTACTTAAGGATTTTATAAATGGAGAGTATTTGTTATAATGGGTATGGGATTGTTAGAAGACCCTGGGATCCTTTTTTAATGATTATGAATAAGTCAGGAAGCTTTTGGAAGCAAATAATTGAAAACCTAACATGCTAGCTTAAATGACGAGAAATTGTAATGATTCCTATAACTGGAAGTCCAGAAGAAGGCTGGGTTCTGGGCTGGCTTAATCCAGTGGCTCTGAACCCATTTGCCTGGATCTTCTTGGTTCTGATGATTACACTGCTCTGGATTTCACCACAGTGCCTGACATTATCTAGAAGAGAATGAAAAGTTTCTTCCAGAATCTCTTCAGGATGAGGAAGAACTTTCTTAGCAGTCTCCCTGTATGTTAATAATTTTTTTTAAACTTTTTTCTTTTATTTCCATTTTTTGCCTTTGGAACAATTTTAAGATTACAGAAAGACCACAGAAGAGTGCAAACCTTTTTTCCTCTAAACTATTTGAGAGTAATTCTTCAACCTGAAGTTCCATCCACTGGAATAATTCATTCCTATGAACAAAGATGTTCTCCATATTCTCATCCACAGACTCCATTAAAATTTTGCTACTCATCCCCATAATATCCTTTATAGGATCCCTGACTTCCATGACTTCAATGTTTAAAAGAATATAGTCCAGCTATTTAATAGAATAACCCTCAGTTTGAGTTTATTTGATGTTTCTTCATGATTGAATTCAGGTTTTGCATCTTTAGCAGGAATAGCACAGAAGCGATGTTATGTTTGTCTCCTTGTATCTTACCATTTGGCACATGATTTCAATTTGTTTAATCATTGGAAATGCTTATTTTGATCACATTGTTAAAGTTGTATCTGTCAGACTTCACTGTAGAGTTACTCTATTTTCTTTTGTATTTAATAAGTATTTTTTAGAGAAGTACTTTGAGACAATGTAAATATATGCTTCATCAAATTTTCAATATATTTATTTATCTATGTATCTATATCAGTATGAAATTATGAATCTCTATTTAATTCAGTGGTTTACAATCTGTAACTACTATCATTTATTTTGTTGATCAGAGTATATCCTTGATTTGTCAGTGGGAGCCCCTTTAAGATGACTTCTGTGTCTTTTTCAAATTTCCCCTAATTTGGGGACACTTCCTTACTTTTTGGTAGAATAAGGTACTCCAGGCTCATCTTGTCCTTTCCCTGCTTGAATCGTCAAATCAGCCATTTTTCTAAGAAGCCCTGGCTTCACATAGAGCAGAACAGTAGTTCAAAGCCAACATTTGAATACTAAGTGTTCTTACTGCTACTGGGTGTTATTGCTTTCATATTCTTTCAATGGACAGGGCAAGGGAATATGTTCTGGTATATATACTTCCATTTACCTTTGTATTTACTTCTACAATGATCTCTCTCTCTCTCTCTCTCTCTCTCTCTCTCTCTCTCTCTCTATATATATATATATATGAGTTTACACAGCATCCAATTCCAAAACAATACCAAGGTGTTCACACTAATTGCTCTCTCTCCACATTCGTAACTTCCTACTCTGACAGTAAGAAACTTGGCTCTCATAATTCTCATTTTATTTGTTTATTTGACTACTTCCTTATACATAATCAATTTCTCATTGCTGTAGTCCCCTGTTGGACTCCAGATAGTTCCTCTGTCTGGAATGCCCTTCTTCAATCCACTCCTGGTTTACCTGGTGGAAATCTGTTCTGCTTTCAAACCTGTTCTGCTTTCAAAAGTTGCCACCTTTATAAAGTCTTGTTTTGTTTTATTTTCAACTCTATTCTACCCTGTACAAATTTTTATCATATACTCTATGTAACATGTTTGTTCATATGTCTAGATTCTGAACTTCTGGTAGGAAGGGGCTAGTTCTTATTCACCTCTGAATCTTTCTATCCTCAGAGCCAAAACAGTACCCAGCATATAACAAGTTCTTAGTTTATGACAAAGTAATCATCACGAAAGACCTCCAGTGGGTGTCAGCCCTGCTGGAAGAACTACTCAGATAATGAGAATAGAAGCCAGACTGCTTGGAATGGGCAGTGGAAGGAAAGGGGGCAGCAGTTACCAGTAAAATTCTTTACACAAACTGTAAATCTTCAAGTCATCAAGCTCTAAGCAAGCAAAACATGAAATCAATGCATCATAAAGAAAAAGATTACTATATTTTATAACATAGAAATGAAAAAAAATTGTCTAGAAAAATCTACCCCCCCCAAAAAAAAAGGAAAAAGAAAAGGGAAAAATATTTGCAATTCACACCACAAAGAGTTAATTGTTTCACTATAAAAAGAGCTTTTACAAATCAGTAAGAAAGAGATCATTAATTCAATAAAAAGTAGAAAGCATAGATATTCACCAAAAAAAAAAGACTTTTAACCATATGAAAAGGTGTTCAATTTTATTTATAATTTAAGAAATGCAATTCAAAACAATAAAGCATTGTAATTTTATGTATCAAATTGACAACAAATATAAGTTCAGTAGTATCTGGTGTTGGCCCAGGTGACCCAGGTTTGGAGAAACTTCTATCATCACTTTTCTACCAGCACTTTGGTGGGAGTAAAATTTCTTCAATACTTTGATAGACAAAGTTGTCAACATCTTTAACGTTTTAAAATCACATACTCTAATTCAAATAATTATACAGTGAAAAGAAATGAAAAGGGGACAGAGATAATCTGTGATTTTAGAATATATTTATTCTGTCGTGACTTAAGCTCTGGGCTCTACCCCAAAATCCTTGTTCACATTGTTTCCTGTTCAGGGTGGCTGTTTACATTATTGGTCTTTTCTCAGCAATCAGACAACATTGTCCCTTGGCTCTGGCACCAAGGAGCTGTACTTCCCATCATTGGAAAGATGATGCAAGAGACCTGCCTTCAGTGTGATGTGGTTGTTGGTTGAGAGTTATTTGTTTTCAGTTAGCGGAATGTGTTTGTACTGCTCTTTAGTGGGTATTGTTAGTGGCTAACTCAGCATCCATTCTTTCTTCTTCCTTCTTATGAAACTTGAACAGGGCTGGGACCTAAGTGGTAAGTAGTGGAGGGGAAGGAAACCAGAGAGTGAGTACAACAGGGGGTATACTAATCAAGATTTGGTCTTGTTGGGATGGGGTGATCTATTCATCAGGGGTTCACGTAAGCTGGGGGATCAGGGAAGTGAAGTGACGATTGGAGTCTAGGAGGACGTCGCGTTTTCTTTTTGTACAGATGATGATAACGATGACTGAAAAAGGGGCTTGGGAGGAGAGGCAGATTTGTAGGGCAAGGTGATTTAGTTTTGGACTTTTTCTGAATGAGGTGTTGGTGAAACGACCATGTAGCGATAGCCAGTAGGCAGCTGGACATAAATAGCTGAGGTTCTGGAGAAAGTCTAGACAGATTTCTACCACTCATCAATTGTAATTGACAGTGGAGGGGATGTCCAGGTAATTAAGGACAGTCCTGTATCTATGTATGTATTTTAATTTAACCAATATTTATGTAGCTCTTGATATGGACTAGGCACTTTGCAACTATTTACTCATTTAATACAAATGAAATTTTTGAGGATACTACTATTGATACTATTATTGTTCTCATTTTGCAGAGGAGAGAACTGAGAGTCCCAGGAAAGTTCCCCAGTCTGCCTAGGGTCTTGTAGATTATAATGGCACAGACAGAGTTCAAACTCAAACCTAGCTACCAAACTCTAAAATCCATGCTTCCACCCATTGCACTATGCTACACTGCCACTTTATACTGGGCATTGATTGTCACTGTTTTCATCAGGGCTTTATTGGAGCAAGAATTGCTACCACTTATTCTGTCCTAGGGCCCTGGGGTTATTTGTATAAAAACTATTGCTGCCCTTACAGGTAAAAGCTGAGGTATCCGTGAGTTGAGAAGCTTCCTCTGGATGTATGAGTAAAGGCACCATGTTATCTGTGTGCTTTACTTTTCCATGAATGAGGGACACTGAAATGACAACAGGGGACCTGCAGGAGGGCCACTGGGCTCACTTGCACTGCTTGTCCACTTTTAGTCAATTTCCGCCCACATTTTCTACTCCTCCCCTCAATAACTTTTATTTTTTTCTTTTGTTTTGCCAAGGTCCACATGATATTGCAAATTTACCACTCCTACAATATATCTCCCAAACCATCACATATCAATGACAAATAACATACAAATAATATACATTAATAGATGATTGATACATTTGAAAACAAAACAAAATTTCCATAATTAGAAACACAACTCAGAGGGATATGACGAAGTCGTGGTCCTTCTGGATGGGAGTTTATATTCTGCAAAGTCTCAGGCACTAACAACAGTTTACTTGGAGCAGAGAATGTGAGCCTCACTCATTGTGTGAAACTAGGTACTGGAGTGGGACGCCCCCTGCAGTGATAAAAGCTGTAAGACCCTGGCTATTGATTGCTTATTTTGTTTGGGGCTCCTTGTTTATGCAAATACCAGAGAGGTGGGAGGAAGCAGACCCAACCTTTCAACCAGGACCTGGGCCAGTCGATGATGACTGAATCTGACATACCCCATTCACTATAATATGGAAGTCCTAAGTGACCAATATAATATTTGATTCAAAATTGAGAGACCTGAGAGAGGGGTTTGTAGAGGTGACCACCAAACTTCTAGGCAGTGAGTGATAAGTGGTGGACAAGGAAAGAGGAGACACTGAATAAATTTAAATTTCTTATTTATAATGAATTATGATTGTTAAAAATTGAAGAGTAAAACTGAAAGAACATAACAGTACATCCTTCTAAAGCAGCAAAGGAAAGAAGGAATATATATACATTTAAAAGATGTCAGGAAAGTAGAAAAGAAGAAATAAAGGAAGAAACATGGTAAGGCAAAACCACAAAAATAAGATGGTAGAAATATACATCCATAATCGAAATAAATATAAATGGTTGAAAGCCTTTTAAAAGATACAGAATTTTGAATTTGATTTTTAAAATTAAATTTAGCTTTGAGTTATTTACAGGAGACATACTTAAGAAATGACACAGAATACTCAAAAATTAAATTGAAAAGTTTAATTGAAAAAATTAAATTTGCAGACAAATTTTAGGGCAAAGATTCATTAATAGGGATAAAAAGGAACATTTATAAAAAGAAAAGAACAATTCTGTAAGAAGTAACAGTCATACATTTGTATGTTCTTAATATAATCTCAAAATAGGAAGCAAAAACTGATAGAATTACAAGAACAGTTTATAAGGAAATTGAAACATAAAGCTAATAAAAAATAAAGATATAAAAGATTTCAATAGCGCAATTAAAAAACTGGTTTATTAGATAATAGGTACAGGATTCCTGCACCTAATAGAGATTATATATAATTTTCGAGCACCTTTTGAATATTTATAAAAATTGACTCTATTAATAACACAATCACATTCTCTGACCATAATGCAATTAAATTAAAAACCTCCAATAAAAAAGAGTATGACAGGAGATAAACCTATATATTTGTAAACTATAAAGCCAACTCTTAAAATAGTTTTTAGGTTAAAATTGAAATCACAGTAGAAATTACCAAGGGAACCCTTTGGCTTTCTACTTACTCCAATTAGCTTATTGCCTTGTTTTATTACCTTGATTTATGCTTAAAGAGTTCTATGTTTTTCCTTTTCCCCTCTGATATCTCTCTAATTTTCAAAACTTCTGCTTTTGCTTTGCTTTGAAAACATTTCCCAGCTATCTTCTTTACTTTTATAGCTTTTATATCTTCAATACTGTCTGCTTTTACATTGTAAACTTATCGTCTCAATGATTTTTCGCTTTCAGTGCTTACTTTTGTGTTTTTAATGTTTAAATCTTATTCACTTCTAATCTTCCCTTTGAAATATCTATGTTGCCTCATTATTACAAATTCTATCTTCTAAAATAATAATTCCATTTAAAAATTTTAGTTCTTTCAAAAGTTTTTTTCTTTTGCTTTAAAAAAATCTTCTCGGCCTTGTATTTATTTTACCTAAGTATTTTTCTTGTTGTCCCCCACCATTTTATTTATAAATCCCCCTTTTTTTAAAACTTCTAGAATAAGAGCCATCCTTGGAAGCATGGACTCCAAATGATGACATGGAGTAAACTCATATATACTTATAGGGAGGAAGCTTGTGTCTGCTGTGTTTCTCCTCCCTTCAACCCCCAGGCTACCCTCTGGCACCTGTTAATGGATCTCTGAGACCATTAGGTTGAGTTTTGACTCTGGGTTACCTACTCTCAGGGGTATGGTTTTCTCTATATAGACAAAGTGCTTGATTTACTAGAACAATTTTTTCTTCCTCAGTATGTTTTCAAATATGTAACTTCATACTTGGGGCCATCTATACCAAGAACATGCCATGAAGCTGGAGGGAATGGAAAGAAAGATAGAGATCCTGACTGGAGATATTGGCCTGACCCAGGAGCTGGGTGGTTTCATCATGAGGGTCACAGTACTCTTTCTCAGTACCCTTACTCACTCTGATATTTTATTTCCAAATTGACCTGCCTTCCTTCTCAGTGGCAATGTATGAACTTTGCATTGATATATGGTTCTCTGTGTATCCTATGATAGAAGTTCAAGAAGAACATGGCTGGGGCAAATGTTCCTCTGGATTAGGATTTAAATGTCAGGATAGCTGCAATCTTGCTGGTAGAATGGCTTTCTCCATTTGGCAAGACCAAGTTGAGCAGCCCAAGGACATCTGGACATTAAAACCTACAGGACTGGCAGGTCAGATGCATCTCTCCACTGGGGTCCCCTTGGGAGAATTCTCAAAGCACAAGGTCGTATTTTTACTTCTTGCCTACCCCCCTGAAAGGGAAGAGGGTACTCCTCTGAAGAGGTTAGAGTCCCTGAAAGAAAACGTGGCCACCTTCTAGAGGCTTGCCTATAATGACAACACCATCATCTTTACTCACTTCTGTCCCACCATAACTTTCCTTTGGTTTCCTAGAGACCACCACTCAATGATTAGAGTTCGTTCTTGTACTTTTGGGGTCCCAAAAGTAAGAACCCTGATGTTTAGCTTTTTATGAAAAATTTGAGTATGTCATTGTGGGGGGCCTTAATTTTAAAACTTTTATCTTCCCATTTTTGAGGAGATTTAGAACGTCCCCTATCTTTCTTGTTTTCAAGGAAAAATAACTGGAAACAGAGTAAGTCCACTCTTGCTTCTGTCACCTTAAAGCAATTCAGCTGAGCTGACAGGACAAGTTCTTTCCAGGTTTGATCTGATTCCCTGGCAAGCTTCCTTTTTTTTTTTTTTTTTTAACATATACATTCTCTCAGTCAATGTGCATGCTCTCAGCTCATACATATGATTGCCTTTTTAAGTTTGTATTCATTTTATGTATTCTAAGACAGAACTAATCATCTCTGGTTATCTGAAAGTCAAGGTTGGCTCATTTATTCATTTAACAAGTGTCTATGATGTTTCCACTTTGAACAATATTTGAATACCATTAGAAAATGGATGAATTACTTCCTTATGAACCATTCTTTTAGAGGCAAATGTACTAGCCTAATGGAAGATTTCTCTCCATACTTATTGAAAGGACAACAAATATAGTCTGCCCCATTCTTAGTTGCCCAGTGTTTCATTATTCCCTCTTCACCTGGACCCAGCCATCTAGACCCTTTCATAAGGCAACTCTCATTACCCTTCACAGAATATGGCAGTTAGCAAAATGCCTGTGGTGGACATTGAATACATATTTGTTCAATAAATATTTATTCCTCACTAAAATGGCTTAAAAAGACTTTAATATCTTTCTAAAAATTCAGAACTTTCACAGCTCTCCTCTTGGATTATAGGTTGGCAACATTTCAAAAATGAGATGCCAAGTTGGAGACCCTATTTTCTTAGGCACCGGGAGTTATGTGATACCTGTGTGATGACTCTTGAAATTGTTGGGGATTGGAAAAGGGGTGAGGAGATTGTAGCAGGATGGGGAGGCCAGACAGTAATTCCTCAAGATGGCAGAAAGGGTGGAGTTTAATATGGTGGTGCTACCTTGCACACTACTAAGAAAATGATCTCATGAACTACATTTAAGTTGTGTGCTGCAGTCTTTACTGTCCTGAATTAGAGAGATAGCCTTGCCCAGCTGCACTCATGATGCCAGTGTGGTAGTGGAGGCTGAGCTAACCGTTTCCTATAACGGTTGAAGGTTGTTCACAACCCTTCCCATTATAGGTAAGGGAATTTCAGTGTGACAGTTGACGTGGCACAGACCACTGGCCTCTTACATCCCACCAACCAAGCAAAATACACTTTACTATGAGGAAGTATGAGATAAAGGGAAAGCCCCACTGTGATTGGGGCTCAGCCTTTGGATGTGAATCTGCTGAGCCGGTGCCGGCACCAATAAATGCTACTTCTTGCTTATTGCCTCGGCGTCCTGTCTCTCTGTCCGAGTATCCTGCAACATTTCTGGGGGCTCGTCCGGGATTCAGAGATGGAGAGTTTTCATCTTCCTTGTCATCGAGGTTTGGTCCCCAGGACGCTGGGAGAAGTGGACTCCACCTGGAGCCAGCAGACCTGTTGTCCATAGGGGAAATGAATCTTCCAGCAGACCAGGGCGGCGGCTCCGAGAGCACAACAGACCCTGGTGTGGTGCAGGAACCAGGGCAGGAGCACCGCCCAATAGACTGGTGAGGACCTGGGTCCAGGTATTTGACCTGCCTCTAAAAAGGCAGAAGGGGAGTTTGATCAACTTCCAAGGTCACCCAAGTAATCTCTGCAGAGAGACAAAGCCATGAC
>NW_011888910.1:3672821-3676384 GCF_000151845.1 Pteropus vampyrus
CAACGAAAGTGTTTGTCAGCTGAAACCAAGAAGCCCAATGGAGGCAGACCGAAAAATAAGAAGGAAAGTAGATCTGCTCACTGCCACTCTGGTAGAACAATCAGGACACTCCCGGAGAGGAACCCCGACGGGTCAGGGATGGGATCAGAGGAGAAAGCAACCGGAAGAACCACCTCGCTCAGAAATGAGATTGGGACAGGACCAGTGCACTCGTTGCCACCGAAAGGGTCACTGGAAAAACGAGTGTCCCCAGCAGCTGGACAGTTGCTCCAGGCCCAAGAGGAAGAGGCTAAGTGTTCCAAGGATGGGACCAGCCAACACGGCGACCACCCAAGGCACCAGAAGACGATTTTGTTGGCCTGGCTGCCTTGGGGGACTACGGAGGAAAGTAGGCCAGACCAGGCTCCATTCTATTAGGCCCCCAGGAGCCTATCATCCGAATGACTGTAGGGGGCCGACCCATTGACTTTATGGTAGATATGGGGGCAGAAAATTCTGTGGTGACTCAACCCATAGGCCCCCTTTCACAGAGACAAGCCACAAAGGGGAGCAAAGGAGATCCCCTAGTGTGGGAACAGGCACAATAAAAGGACTTTGAAAACGTTAAGCACACAGCATGAGGATGCCTGGTTTCTACCCAATGCCAGGTTTTGGAATTCCTAGGTGTCGCAGGGTTCTGTAGGATAAGACTGAAAATGGGAGTTACCTATCTAGTGGATGGTGGAAGTTTGAAGATGGGTGAATAGCAATTCCTCAGGCCCCAGCCTTAAAACACATTGAGTCGGTATTTCTACATCCCCCGGCTCTCTAGCATCTCCCGAGTAGTGGGTGAATGATGTGAGGTATGTGCTCAAAACAATCCACGACAGGGGCCACAGGCTACTCTGGGAGTCCAGAGTGTGGGAGGAACACTCTTTGAGGACCTGGAATTAGACTTCACTGAGATGCCCCTATCCCGGGGCTATAAGTACCTCTTGGTCTTTGTGTGCTCATATTCCGGTTGGGTAGAGGCTTATACCACCCAGACTGTGAAGGCCAGACTGCTCCTACGAAAAATTGTTCCACGATTTGGCCTACCAATTGCCATCGGCTCAGATAACAGACCAGCCTTTCTAGCAGAAATAGTGCAGCTGCTAGCCAAAATTTTAATATTAGATAGAAATTGCATACCACCTATCAACCACAGAGTTTGGGACAGGTGGAATGCATGAACAGGACCCTTAAGACTCAGCTGAGAAAACTATGTCAGGAGACACATCTATATTGAGATGAAGTCCTCCCCATGGCACTATTAAAAATCAGGTCGTGGGGGAGAGGAAAAAATGGCATTGATGATAGAGGCTCTGCTCATCCCTCTGGCGACCAAATCAAAGTTGTGATGGTAACAAGGAGCAGCAGCAAGGAAAAATTGCCTAGGATCTAGATGAACAAGCCATACAACTAGGGAGAAGTCCAAGAAATCACCCTGTTATGGCAGTAAGACAGGGTGAGGACGCCGGGCTGCCCGGTTTCGAGTGGCTGAGTGAGATGGAGGCTGTGGCAGTGGAAGCGGCAGCGCAGATGCCTCTTAAAGGGGCTGCGTCCTTGAGCAGATTTTCACAGTGATGTATCTGTTCGCTCTGAGCACCAGTGCCGATTTGGCTGCACGCAGCGGGCACCAGGGACTTATAGGAAGACATTGACCGAGTAAAGGTCCAAGCGAGACTCGCTCTGTACAGAAGTGCTGGCAGTATCCATTGTCCCCTGTTAAGCCCTCCCCACTCCCAGTGCACAGACACAGCGCCGCCATAGCCCTGACGTCATCAAACTGGATAGCAGAAGTCGCTCCGCTCAGGGGATTCCCTGAAACCCTACCTCCTCCAACTCGCAGCCCCACCCAAGCCACATCCAGGTATATCCTCAGAGAGTCAGGTGCTCCTTGCTGAGCAGCTCCTAGACTTATACTGGAGGCAACTGTTTTCAGTTTCTGGTATGGCCTTTTGAGGCAACTACAAGCACAACATCTGCAGATTGCTTGCTGAATCTTAACAGGTAGCTTTGGAGAAGTAGAGGCTTGTGCTAAGTTTGGCCTGTGGCTGAACCCCTCTCAGGACTGTGCCACTGGACACCTACCACACATAGTCATGCTAATAAGACCAGGAGACTTAGGAGCTTTGCTTAGCACATAGAAACAGACACGGAAAGGCAGCCAAAATGAGAAGACGAAGAAGCAGAAACCATATGAGAGACCAGAACAGACATCCAGATATAATGTAGTCAAGTAATCTAACAGATGCAGAGTTCAAAACACTGGTTATAAAGATGCTCAGTGAACTTTTGGGAAGTGCAGAGAACTCCAACAAAAAACATAAAAATGGAGATGGAAATTATAAAAGGGAACCAGTCTGAAATGAAGAACACATTATCTGAGATGGGAAGTATATTAAATAGAGTAAACAAAGGAATAAACCAAGTGAATAAAGAAAAGGATCAAATGCCCTATCTAGAGAACAGGAAAGCAAAGGACATACAATCAGAATGGCAAGAGATAAGATGCCAAGACTATAAAAATAATTTAAGGAGCATATGGGATACTATTAAGGGTCTAAATGTCCATCTGATTGGCTTAACTGAAGAAAATCAAGATGTTGAACAGCTATTTGAATAGATAATGATGAAAAACTTCCCTAACCTGGTGAAGGAAATGGACATAAAACCCCAGGAAGCTCAGAGAATTCCAAAAATCAGGGATCCAAAGAGGCCCACACCAAGACACATCATAATTAAAATGCCAAAGGTTAAGACTATTAACCTTTGAAAGAATATTAACCAAAGAAAGAATATTAAAAGCAGCAAGAGAAAAACACATAGTTACATATAAGGGAATACCCATTAGACTGGCAGCTGACTTCTCAAAAGAAACTATACAGGACAAAATGGCTTGGCAAAAAATATTCAACAGGATGAAGACACAATATCTACAACCAAGAATAATTTATCCAGCAAAGCTATCATTTAGAGTTGAAGGACAGATCAAGAGCTTCCCAGACAAAAATAAGCTAAAGGAATTTATCACCACCCAGCCAGTATTACAGGAAATGTTGGAGGGACTTCTTTAAGAAAAAAAAAAAGTATCAAAAACAAGAATAAAGAATGGTAACAACTACATTCCTATCAATAAGTATCTTAAATGGAAAAGAATTAAGTGCTCCAACCAAAAGATAGAGTGGCTGAAAGGATAAAAAGCAAGACCCCTATATATGAAAAGGAAGGGGTTGGAAAAACATATTGCTTTGATGAAGCTAGAAGGTATTTAAGTCAGACAAAGAAAGAGAAACACTATATGATTTCACTTATATGCAGAATCTAAGGAATAAAAAGAACAAACTAATCGAAAACACAAATATAGTGGACAATTTGGTGATGGACAGAGGGGAGGAGTGTTTGGAGGGCTGGGAGAATGGGATGAAGGATTAAAGAAGTACAAATTTGTAGCCAATGGATGGGGAGCACAGCATAGAGAATGCAGTTAGGATTAATACATTGGCTAGGTGGAGGTTCCGGGGAGGGAGGGAGCAATTAGG
>NW_011888910.1:3676609-3695626 GCF_000151845.1 Pteropus vampyrus
AAATAGGCGAATTGACTCTGAGATAGCAGTTACAAGCCCTGGATACTACTTTGCAGGCTCTCAACCACTGGGTTAGGGAAAGGCTGCATGTTGGTCTGACTAATGAGGCCCATTCCTTTAGGCCAGGAGATTCAGTGTGGGTCAAGAAATGGAATATTTAACCTTAAATCCTCTTTGGAGGGGCCCATTCACTGATATGTTGTCCACCTCCTACTGCAGTAAAGGTTGCCAAGATAACATTTGGAGTCACCATAGCAGGCTTAAGCCAGTGGTCACAGACTGAGAATGCTTTTTTAGACTCCAAAGAGCCCCTCAGACTAACCCTCCAAAAGAAGATATCAACTGGACTTGCAGAACAAAAGAACATTGGTCCCGCTTTGGTCACATTAGAAGCTGACCAATCCATGTGTGGCAGAAGCCTGAGGGCGGTGACACCCCACCAAGTTGGCCAACATACCCTTAAGCACTCTGTCTGTGTTTCTCCTAAGCTTACCCTTGAATATGACCCCTGAAATGTAAAGAAGGAATCTTGATAGGTAGTCAGTATGGAAATATACAGTATGGAAATATCAGCCCTTAGATCAAGAACAGGATGAAGATGATGCTCTCTGACCCAATCTTGGGCCTGAGCATCAAAGGGGGAATGTGGTAGCAGAGGCCGAGCTAACTATTTCCTATAACAGTCGAAGGTTGTTTACTTCCTTTCTCATAATAGGTATGGGAAGTGTCACAGCTGATGTGGCACAGGCCACCGGCCCTGATGGTCACTCCCCTTATGGCCTGCCAACCAATCAAAATACATTTTATTATGAGGAAGTATAAGATGTGTATAAAAGGGAAAGCCTCGCTGCAATTGGGGCTCAGTCTTTGGATGTGAATCCACTGAGCAGGTGCCAGCACCAATAAATGCAACTTCCTGCTATTGCATTGGTGTCCTGTCTCCCTGAGTATCCTGCAATAACAGGAACCTAAACAAACTTCTTCCAAATGATGGGGAATGCCAGGATTGAGGTTTCTATGTGCTGCTGCTGCCAGCTCAAATCCATTCCTTATAAGAACAGGGCATCCAAAAAAAAAAAAAAAAAAAAAAGATAAGGGTGTCCAAGAGTTTCTCTCAGAAAATCTGCTTTTGGAATAATTCATCTGCACCTTTATTCTGCATTTCTTTTAATGTTCCTTCCTCTCTCCTAACTTCTGCTCTCTGCACAATATGCTATAGAACAAAGTGGGCCTCTATGAATAGTCTAGTCCTATTAGTATTCAGAAGTAGTAGTGAGCTGATAAATGTTTAACAACCAGCTCTCCAGGAAAAAAAAAAAAAAAAAAAAGAAGCCCTGACTTACAGTGTTTGACAATTTCCCTAGTGTAAATATTCTCACCATGGCCAATTGCAAGCTATCAACCTCCATCACTGAACGCAGAGTTGGAAAGAGATGCACACTCTTGCCAGCCAGTGTAAGCCGATTGCAGCACTGGGCTGTCTAAGACCTCTCATTTGAGGAAGCCCCAGGAGATACAGCCTGCATGCTGGATACTGTGGGTCACAGTGGAGCCTTTTGAGGTTGCAAATTGGGTTCTCCAGAAGCAGGCTCAGAGATGGAGTTTGGGGAGGAAGAAACATTAGACAGAGGGAGAAGCCAAACTGACGTAGGCACCCACAAGCCTCAGAGTGGTTCCGTTTGGAGTTGAGAGAGCCCCTTTATGCCCTTGCCTATTTCAGTCTCAGGGTAGACCCTGAAGGCGCTGGTAAGTTGGGGCTGTCTGCTGGCACACTCCCTACAGCCGGGCTGCAAGTCCTTCTTCACAGGAAGACCTGGGCAGTACATCTCAGTGACAACCACCTATACCTATGTCAGATTGTGGAGCGCCTGCCACAAATGTGGGGTTGGAGCTTTCAGCTAGAGCCCCTGATAGCCTATTTCTGTCTTCAGAGAATGACCTAAGCATTCTGTACCTTGTTCCTGCCTGCCCCAGAGCTCAGCTTTGCCCTCAGTTCCATTCTCAGGCTTATGCAGCTCACAGTGGAACCCCCCGCAGGATCCTTCCTGAATCCCGTCCACGTTACACTCTGCCTTCTTGGCCAGGTCTGGATATTTCTGCAACATCCTCCCAGGCATTTGACCTCAGCTGCATCAGGCTTCTGGCCTCATTCCTTGGTGCTGGCATCTGAGGACTCTGGACTTCCACCTCAGTGCTGCACCCTGGCCCAAGGGCAGGAAGCAGGGCCTACTCTGTGCAGGTGTGAGGCAGTCCCACCTACCCAAACCAGTTGGAAGAAAATGAATGGATTTGGTCCAACACCATAGGAGCTGGGGGTGACCGTGGCGCTTCCATGCTTTATTCTCCTCACTTACTTATGGGACACTGTAAATAATTGACTTGCTGAGAGCCCTGATGCTGGTCAGAGACAGACCTGGGACTAGGGCCCTGTCCAGTGACATTTTTATATATCCTTCTTCTTGAAGTCTGATCGGTTCACTGAATTACAGTCCTTTTTCCTTTTTCTCTAAGACAGTCTGTGTGTTTAGAAATAGCCTTGTCAGCAGATTTCTGTTCTTGGTGAGCTCCTCTGCACACTCAGCCCCGTTCCGGCAGGTGGCCTGTCTGTCTGAGGAGGAATTACCCTGCTGGCCAACTGAGTGTTGCGTTTACATGCTAGCTGGGCCCTAGGGAAATCATCTGGAATAGCGAAGGGGCTCATAGACTTCTCAGCTGCTGGGAAGATGCACTGCGAGTGGACGCTTCCTGTCCTGCAATGAGTCCTGGGCCTCAGCCTGTGGCCCCGGGTAAAGTAGCCCTCAGGGTTCCTCTGTGGCCTCAGGGCCCATCGCTCCCATTACTCCCTCTCGTATTTGCCATTTTATCCTTTTTCACTGAACTCTTTTAACATTGTATCTAAAAGAATTAAATAATCCTGTTTCATCCTTTTAATGTGATTCTTTAGCATATAATATTTATTTACTTTTAAAACTGTCTAGCTTTTATCTGTAATGGTTTATTTCATCCTGCTTTCCATTATTTCATATTATAGTTGTCACCTTTCTATGCATTTTTTTTTGTTGTTGCTAATTTTAATCTATTTATTTAACCAATTTGCTAAATGATGAGCAAGAGGTCTAGGCTCTATGGTGGGTGGGCTGCTGTTTCGGTTGATACCCTAAGCAGGCTGTGGGACTCTGGGCATCAATCAATGAGTAGTGCCATGCTCCTCTGGCCCCCTTTCATCGAATTCTCCTTCTCTTCTTAGATGAATGCTTTGATTCAAAAACACCAAGCAAGGAAGAGTTGGCAAAGCTCTTGCATCCTACATATAGTAGGAATAAAATAGTTAAATATCAAATGTTGGAGAACGGACTAGAGGTGGAGTTCAGTGATAGTGTCAAATACGAAGTGTCATTGAGTCGATGAAGCCTGAAGAATGGTAGGAAGTTGTTTTGTTGTTGGCGCAGTATCTATCTAAACAGGAAGTTTCTTTCTTCCCACCAATACCTCCTCCCCCACAAATCACAGGACAAAGCAAAGAGCATGAATAGAGAGGCCATTTTCCAGCTAACAAGCAGCAGCTGCTGAAATACCGGAGGAGTGAGTGCCTTGAAGAAAAAGCATTGTGAATTTCATCACTGTATAGGTCTTGCTTTCACCAGAGTCTAGAAATATAGTTGATGGGAACTGCACTTAAAAATGGAGTTTTGAAGAATGGCAGTCAATGTGACAAAAAATTCTCTGTGATGGCTGGTAAAAATCCTGATTCAAAGAAGCACAAGACAGAAGGAAAGAATTGATGTGTTCCAGCCAGACCAAGACAGAGGCATTTACCCCAACTAGGTCCAAGTTCTTAGTGAGGAGAATTAAAAGTAACAGAACTCCTCTGGGTGAAATTGTAGCTTCATATGTGAAGAATTACGCTTATTCAGTTAACTGTTTTGTCAATTGCGTGTTCGTTTGTTTTTTATCCTATCATGTATAGGTTCAATCATTCTTAGTGATTTCTTTTGTGAAAGAATCCGCATTGCTTTGCTAGGGCTACTGCAAAGAATACCACAGGCTGTGCTACTTAAATAATAGAAATTTATTTTCTCATAATTCTGGAGGCTGGAAGTTAAAGATTAAAGTGACAGCAGGGTTGATTTCTTCCTAGGCCTCGCTTCTTGACTTGTAGACAGCCATCTTCTCCCTGAGTCTTCACTCGGTCTTCTCTCTGTGTGTCTGTGTCCCAATCTCCCTTCTTATGAAGACATCAGTCCTATTGAACTAGGACCTACACTCATGACCTCATTTTAACTTTGTTAAAAACCTTGTCTCCAAATATAGTCATATTCTGAGGTCCTGGGGATTATCGACACATTAATTTTTGAGGACATAATTCAACCCATAACAATACATTTCTGGATATTTTTAAGGAAGGATATCTGGTCAAGTTCTATCCAAGTGACGGTTTCTGCCAGGACTCTGAAGTCCAAGCTGTGCATAACAGATAACAGATGAGCAATGCCCACTTAAAGGAACCTACCTTATCAGGCTCATTTTTTTCATCACCTAAATCCTTGAAGTTGGATATATGGATAAACAAAAAGGTCTGAATTCCTCATGGTGGGGTCATGGTCTCATCTTTGTTAATGGTACAACACAACTGAGGTTCTCATACTTCCCATTATCCAGTCTCTCAATGAGGAAATGCATGGTCTAAAACCCATTGTCTCCATACTCTGACCTCAAATCAATACTCTATAGGAGTATTTGTTGAATTTAACCATGAAATTCTCTGGTCAGAGGCCATGTTTTCCATGCCTGAGGCTGACCCTGCGAATGAGTTTATACTTGGCAGTAGAACTCACAGGTGTTATCATCCAGGTGTAATTGGGTCATGGAAGTGAGGTGGCAACTCTTGCTAGATTGATCTCCAACATCCATTCTCTTCTTCTCACTACTAACAAAATCTCTGTTTTCTTTGAGGGTTAATGATATGCTCAGTTAAAAAAGCTACATCTCCTGTCCTCCCAACCCAGGTAAGAATGATGATTTAATATAGTTATGGCCAATGAGATATAAATGGAGGTGACCAAGTAAATGTTCAGATTTCAAAGAAGCAGTTTAAAGGGAGCTGCCTCAGGAAAATTTGTTCTTTTTCCTCTTTGCCCTTCCTTCTTCCTGTCTAGATCATGGATGTGATTTCTGGAGTCCCCGCAGCCACCTTGTAAGCATGAGCAATGAAGATGGTAGAGTGGAAATCTAGATAGAACCTGGGTTCTTCACGATTTGAAGGACTGCCACACCAGCTTTGGTCTGACCTCTGATTTCTTCTCACAAGAAAGAAAAACAAGCCCCCAGTTCTGCTGTCACCCACAATGGCTCTTCTTGGAGCACAATATGAACTGTCCTCCCTGGTATAGGATACCCAGTGGCCCTATAAACTCTTATCTAGTTTAAGCCACTATTTGGGGGGTACCACCAAATGTTATTGCTAACTGTTGCAGGTGGGTAGTAATCATTAGAATCATTCCCTTGTTCTCCTTGGATACACATACAGCATCTAATGAAAACCTCTGTGAGGGTCTTGTTTAGATATGAGTCACCCTGGAAAAAAGATGAGGAAACCCAAGTAAATCTGGGTTTATATATGCTTCCATCATTTAATAGCTGTGTGACCTTGGTCAAACTACTTCACCTCTCTGAACTTCACCTTCTTGAGTGCTTTCATATAGTCATTGTGAGGGTTAGCGAGATAATGTATGTAAAGCTCCTGGCTCTATCCTTGTACACAGATGGCCCTCTCGTTATTATTACATCATTTGTATCTCTAGAGGAAGACTCAAATCTATATGTCCAGGTTTTATTTTTTCCTTGGATGCTCTTCCTGCATCTCTCTCTAGCTGCCGGCAGGATATTTCCAGTTAGTTCTCCTGGGTTCCTTCTAGTCCAGTCCCCAAACATTCTCTCTCTGATGATATCACTATTCATCCTATATCCTGTCCTCCTGCCTATTTACCTAACTCACCATAGCACACTACGGCATATTATGCCTTCTTCTAGCTGTTTCCAAAGTTCTGTGGAATGTTCTCATCCAAGGGAAGGAAGTTTTGTACAGATGGGATTGAAAGGGAACCCTTGGGGCTAACAGAATATGATAGTTCAAGGACTCAAAGCTGCCTTTCTACTTTCACAGCTGGCTCCCTCCATAGTGGCTCAGGAGAGCACTTTGATGTGAGGTTTTGGTCACAGCTGAGGCAGGGAGGAAGCAGAAAGGTTCTCATGATGCAATAGGTACCAGACTTTGGACCTGGTGTGGAGAAAACTCAAGTCGAATATGGAAACCAACTGCTATATGTCTACCAAACCAAGTGGGGAAGCAATTTGTCCACGCTTGTGTCTGGATAGTATGAAGCTTCAGTGCCTTTCTCAAGGTTGCATGCAATGAAACTTTCCCAAAGCTTTGAGGCAGTGGCAGCAGTGAGAAGTTGAAGAGAGAGAGGCAGAATTATAAGAGTAACTCTGGATGTTGTAGTCCCCACCTGGAACTTTCCCCTGAGGCACCTTTCCACAGGGCTGAACTGTGAAGTCATCCCTAATGCACTGAACCACAGCTCACCAGGTGAACAGCAGCTTTTCTAGCAAACAGGAACTCACTCTTCAGAACTTTCTGATACACAACAGGAGAGTCAAAGGGAGGATGTACAGAAGTCTAGCAGTAGCACTAGCTGGATAAGTGAGCTTGTCTATGCTGTCATGTCAGGCACCTTCAAGAGCCTCAGAGAAAAGCACCAATATTCTTTTCTGGGACAGAGCAGCCAATTCCCAGAGCCTTCTCACAACTCTGCCATTTTCTCCTTGAGACTTAACTGGAGCATTTCTCTGTGCAAGATTTCTATTCCAGAGCTGCTAGCAATGCGCTCCATTAATTAAAGTCATAAAACTTTGTATTTGTGTGTGTGTGTTTGTGTGTGTGTGTGTGTGTGTGTGTGTGTGTGTGTATCTATACTCTAACCTGCTGTCAGACCCACTCTGCTATATAAATTTTTGCTGACTCACTTGGCTTTTTCCTTCTTTTTTGTGTGGTGCCGTTATCCATGGGCTTCCTTCACTTCTCGTGATGAAGTCCCTTTGTTTTCATCTATAGGTAAGCTTGGGGTAGGATGACTTTACTCCATCTAACTTGGGATTACTAACACATGCAGAAGAAGTTTGGAGTAGAAATAATAGTCAGTCTTCAGCCCGTGCTACTGTGGCCACCCCCTGAAATCTGATTCCCACCCCAGTCATCACAAGTCTGTCTTTCAAAATGTCACTGTGATCACTTGGTTTCCAAGGCTAATGAACTTAGTTGTTACTCACTTCTACCTCTGCTATGTCACTTCTACCTCTGCTATGTCACTTCTTCCTCTGCTAGATCTGTATTCTCTTCATCATCTTATTCCCTTGAATGAAGACGTTTCCAAAAAATTTGCCTGTGCTCCTCTTCTCTCTATACTAGTGTTTCTGAAACTTTTTCAACATGTGCTTCTACTAGATATAAAATAAGATAAACATTGGTTTAAAACAAATCAGAGCAATGGCTTTGGTACAAACTATATACATCTCCCCATCTCCACTCCCACCTTCACCTTAAAAACAGGCCCTAACAAGTCCTCCGAAGGGGTTTGACTTAGCATTTGTGAACTCCATTCTCGACTTCTAAAGCTGGCTTTCAGCTCTGCTCCCTTGGATTTGGAATCCCCTCCAGCTTCAGGGAGACATCTGCTTCTCTTCCCCTGGCTAGCAGTTCTTCTCTTCTCCACCCACACCAGGGCTGGGAGGACCACTACTTGCAGGAAACAAAGATTTCTTTTTATGTTAATATAAAGCTATATGTTAACACAAAACTTTAATTTTAATTTGTTAGAGGTCAATGTTCCATTTTAAAAATCTAATAAGTTATCTTAAGATTTATTAATTAAGGTTTAATCTATATCTATATATATATACAGCTATGTGTTTACAGATAAACATTTTTAAGAATTAAAGGTTATTATATATATTCAAAATGTAAAACACTTAATTTCTTTGTATAGATCATGCTTATATCCTTTACAAATTTATTTTCTCAAAAAATAATAGAAAGTTACGATCTATAAGAAAATTCATCCTATTGGCCATGGTTTTGTTATGAGTTATGGTTCTAGTTCTCTTCTTACTCTTTATATCCACAATGTCCTAACCCAGACAGTCTCCATGAATAAATATATTTCACAAGAAGTACATTTTAATTTGATGGTGCCCCACTATTTCTTCCTGACTGCTTCAGACCAAGGAGGAGTTGAGGGTGACTATGATAGAGTGACTGTTTAGCTACTGAAGTTGTCACTCTTTTTTTCCCCTAGTTTTTCTTCAATGATGAAATGGGCTAGTGTTAATAGACAGAGTAATAGGACAAACAGTGGTATCATCAAAGAGAGGATGTTTGGGGACTGGACTAGAAGAGACACAGGAGAAGTAACTGGAAATGTCCTGCGAACAATAAAATTATTTTTATATAGATAAAAGTTAAGCGTGTATATAAGTGTATGTTTTTATTATTTTATGTGAACCTAACATCTAATGTGTGCTTTATTATTCTGGTGATTAGCATCACTAAGCACATAAATCCAGAAGACTACTTTATTGGTATAATTCTGAGAAAGAGGTTTTTGATAGAAACTATGCTCAGAAATGTCACTGCATGTTACCATTTACCGAGTTAGCTTTCCTTAAAACCTTCAGAGTCAACTGTGACTCCTCTTTCTGCTTTTCATTCAATTATCTTGCCAGTGAGAAGTTCAAAGTTGGACGGTAAGAGGTGTGCTGTGGGTACAGAGGGGAAAGTAAATAAACCCTCTTGGGGAAGTTTCTGCAGAGAGAGTGACATTTGAGATGAGTCTTGAAGGGTGATGCAGAGTTTGGCAAATTGGGGGAGTGTTGAAGAAGGCATTCTTCATTTGCAATTGTAAATAATAATTAAAGACACCCCCACCTTTTTTTTTCTTGGAATCACATCTTGAATTTATCTCATTCCTTTCTTATTCATGACTGCCCTAGTTCAAACTCAAGAGTCCTACCTTCATCTTGAACTACAGCCTCTGAACTCTCCTGACTCCCAGTGCATCCTGCATATCACTCAGCATATAGCACTATTCCTTGTACCTGCAGTGTTTATTGAATAATTTATGGGCTAAATAAGTCATATGAAATGCTGCCCCCATTTCTTTCTAGTTCTCTGTTGTCTATAAATGTACAGGATGAAGCCTAAGCTCTGTATCTGGCATTCAGTGACTTCTACATTCTGGCCCTAACCTGTTCTTTCCACTTGCTCTCCCATTATATTTCTGCAACTCTCTTTTCCTGCCAAACAGATTTGCTTACTGTCTCTTAAACTCACATAGAAAATTTGGAACTCTATACCTTTGTTCACATTCTTCTTGATTTCTTTAAAATTATCCTGATCTTATATAGCCCTCAAGACCCCACTGAAGGTCTTTTCCCTTCACAAACCTCTCTTCTGCTCCATCCCCACAATCTAGTTCCTTCCTTCCGTCCTTCCTTCCTTCCTTCTTTCCTCTCTTTCTTTCACCCTGTCTTTCTCTCTTTCTCCCTTCCTCCCTCTCACTTCCTTCCTTCCTCCCCCCTCCTCTTTCTCTCTCTCTCTTTCTTTCTCTCTCTCTCTCTATCTCTCTTTTTCTCTCTTTCTCTTTCTCTCTTCCTTCCCTGCTACTAATTTTCTGGTTCCCAAATTGCTTCTTTATAAAAACTCATAATTTGTATTATGTATTAATTCATTTTGGAATTAATCATTACTATTTTGTAAATAATTTTGTGATTGCCTTGTCTTATGATGAGCACATTTCCATGTGTATTAGTTTAATGGAACATTTGTAAATTTCTTGAAAGCAGGAATTTTATATTTATGTGTATGCTTTAGAGTAGTGCTATTCAAATTGCAGTGTGCAGACCAATATTTATTAGCAAACTCTTATGGGTCTGGAATGAAGTAAGTATAGCAATTAAGAGTAAGAGTTTAGAAACTTTCAAGCAGTGTGACATTGCTATGACATCCACATCTATATCATATCATGGGCTCTTTTTATTGAACAGAAAATAGACCAGAATGGGTGTTGTTGTATTATTGTGTTGAGTCCCATGTTATGCAAACTGCATACAAGCCATGTGCAGTAGGACCATACATCAGTCTGTACAGATTGAGAATAATGGTGGCTGGATCTTTGCTGTAGAAAGTTTATGAATCACCACCTGGAAACATCTAGGATGAAACCTTGCACATCGTAAGTGTTTATGTGGTGCTAGTAGATTGATAAACACCACAGAATTGAACACTTTAACAGCTATGTTTTCTCTTTCTATCCTTGTATAAAAATAAGAAGCGTCAAGACAAATGCAATGCAAATTCAATTTACATTACATATGTAACCCAGATGTTTCCTGGGTTACCCTGATCCTTAAGGACTAAGTGAAATTGCTTTATTATTCTACAAATTATGGAAAGATTAATGCCTTCCTCAAGATTTCAACAAGTTTTTGGAGAATATATGCATGTAGTTATCTCTGACTTTAGAACTTACTTGTACATCTCATTGTCACATGCTCCCCCATGGTCTTGACCCAGATGGGGATTTTAGCCTTTTTATTAATTTTAAAAACTGTCTTTGCTCTAAAGTAGAAAAAAACTCACCAAGACCTTTGCATGAGTAGTGGCCTTTACCGAAGATTTAGGGAGACAGAACAATTTTTGTTCCACAAAGGTATCATGTTAAAAAACTAATTAATCAAATGTTTCATACTTGTAATACTCTGGAAGCTTCTTAAGAGTCTAATTTTCAGATTATTCTCTTGCATCTTCATCTTGGTCTTCTGCGGATGATATGATCAAGTTCCTACAATCTTTTCTGGGTCAGAGTTTTTTGCAGGCCCTGGATGGATGCTTTAATCCCCTGGGCATGCTTATGTGGCCATCATCATTTTCTATGTAATTAAGTTTGTGGCTATATTAGTCAACCTGAAACTTTAAAACCATTCAGACATTTCCCCCATGGTTTCCCCATGTATAATGTACATGGGAATTGAAAGAGGCAAGCACACTTCACGTCCCTCCCTGCCCACTCACGGGCTTATGCTCATGCAGTGGGTTCATGGAAATTAAATGCAAGCATGGTGGGCTCCATTTACCACTCCAAGGCCCCCTTCTCCACCCCATCAAATTCTTATATAAGAATGAGGTAGAATGATTTTTTTTCCTCATTATACCTATGAAAACCACTTGTCTTAAAAACAAAAAGAACACCTGGCTAGAACTTGGCTAGAAGACTCAACTGATACTTCCTAAGGTGGGAAATTATTTTTGTCACCCATTCATTTAAACATCCACAGACTGATGGTAGAGAAAGGAGACATTTGAAGAATAGTAGGAAGCTTTTTGGATTTGTGAGCTCACTCTCCCTTGCTCTATGTACTGCGTTTTCAGCAATGAAACTGGGTCAATGAAAATTAAACTAACCAGGGCCTTCCCTAATTCTGTGGGATTACTTTTCTTACCTATTTTCTGATTTCTTGCTACGAGGCCCCATTATTTCTTCAAGAGCCCCAGAGTGCTGCCCAACATTCACATTGTGAGAGAAGGGAAACAGCTCAATTGTAGTCCACCAATAGGAGAAAACCCTCAGGACACATGGTGGTGTCATTGGGAGGCAAATGAAGGCAATGATTGTGTCTGGAACAGGCCCAGAATGGAAAGGGAAAGAACTCAGGGGCTTGTGAAGTCTTAAGATGGGTCATCATCCACTTTGAGCCAGGAATTTCCAAATCCAGGGAGTGCAAACCAAATCTCCCTGTGGACTGGCCAGAAAAATCACCACTGCCAATTACAAGAGAGAAAGGAACGACTAAGAGAGGGAGAGTATGGAGTTGTGGCAGCAGCTCTCTCTAGGAGGGGGATGGCAGAAGGCTGCAGAGCAGCAGCAATTTGCCTCACTGGGTGATCAGGGGAGCCTGAGCCTAGAAGGGAAAAAGGAGGAAGGCATGGGGAAATGGCTTTGTGTGGTCAGTATTACCAGTTACTAGGGACTGGGCTTTGATGGGTTCCTTTGCCTTCTCTTCCTAGTGTCCCCTAAGCCCTGCCTCTCATCCTGCATTTAAAAAAATCCTTATTAGCTTATTGAGAGTAGGTGGCTGGCACTTTTCCCCAAAGTCTAATGAAAGAAGAATATGCCAACCAATTTCTGAGGGTTTCCTCTTGGGTGTGGCAGAGTGAGTTAACTGACTCCTCTCTCTACCGTCCAAGAGCAGATAAGTGAGAACATTCCTTGTGGGATTTCTGCAGAAGGAGGCAGAGATCAGATGGCTGAGGTGAAATGTGTCAGGTCTAAAACTTGAGGTGGCACTTTCAGAGACCTCGCTGCTGCCTTTAGCTTTGGAGGGTCATGCTTACCTTTAAGGGACTTGGAAGGGGCTGAGCTGACTGGCAGGTGACATGTTGCATGTTTATACACATGTAATAGTTGGTAAGGCGTTGCTTGGAAAGCATCCTTGCCTACACTATTTTGTTAACTGTGTTTGCAGGAATATACTCATATGATTGCCAAAATTCATGACTGGCAGTATACATCTGTTTGTTTTATTGACATGTTCATCTTCTAGTCCCTGTAACTGGGCAGGTCATGTGTCACCCTGAGCCACTGTGCTTGTGTCAGAACCTCATTCATCCCTCCTCCCACTCTCTTTACTTCCTGCCTGTCCCTGGAAGATGAGGTGGTTGGTTTTTGTGTAAGCCCAGGAGGAAGCAGGAGGAGGTGGAGATAAGCACGGAGAAAGGAGTGAAAAGGAGGAGAGGTGGGGAGTGTCTCTGAACCAGCTCTTCTCCATCTTGCATTCCCCAGGGGAGCTGTCGATAAAGCCTATGCCTCCCCCTACCACTATGATTCTCCCCCAGAAGTGGAGTCTCTGCCAGAGAGAGCAACAGCATTAAACAAACAAACAAACAAACGAAACAAAAACAAAAACTCCCTGAGGCACAATTATTCCGTGGATCTAAGTAGAGAAGCACCACTCTAAGCCTACTGTATAGAAGTGCCAGTCCTCTGGCCCACCAAGGAAAATCCTGTAAATGCGCTCTTTCATTCATTTGTGAGACAGTTTGGGGATTCCTCCAGAAGTAAAGGCCTTGTAAACTCCTGGAAATACGTATGAATAAAACACTTCTGAGGGCCCCACAGTTTGGGGGTAGAAATAGAGGCAGCATCCTTAATTCCCAAAAGAGCTCTGTGGAGTAGATTTTACCACCCACATTTGACATGGGAGAAACATGAAACTTTGCAAGGTTAATGCACCCAAGACCACACAGCTGATAGGTAATAGAGCTAGAATCCAAACTTAGATCTTTTTGATTTGTACGTTCATACTCTATCTACCCTCTTTGTCTTCCAGGGTAAAGGAGTAGGCTGAGGGATTTGGAAGAGGTGATTTTCAAGTGTTTCTTGAAGTGGTCTTTTGAGTGTTTCTCAGATAGATACTAGCATGAATGTTTCTCAGATAGATACTGGAGGGATTGCATCCCAGGCAATGGGGACAACGTTCACAAAGGCAGGGAGACTAGATTGCCAGAAGTCCTGCCTTGAGCATCTGGTGGATTAGGAAAGGGCCCAGCACACATTCCAAGAATAGCTGTTATCCTGAAGGCGTGGGGAGTCATAGAAGACATTAATGCAGGGGATGGCCAGAATTGTGTCTTAGAAAGATCCCCTGTAGATAGTACCTTTGCCAAGACCCATGGGAGACCCCAAGGATACTTGAGAAACGGCACTGCTTAACCAGTGGAGCCTCAGGTGGAGCCTCAGCCAGGTAAAAATCCAGTCAGGTGGAGCCAGCCAGAACCTGCCATGGCTCCCCCCAAGTACTTCGCGAGGGCCCATGAACTAAACAGATTCTCCTTTAAGAAAATGCCGCAGTCTTCTTGGCTTAGTCAAAAGGGCTTTTTCTCTGGGAATAGCCTTTCCTCTTCTCCCCGACAGAGTGTTTTACACATTGCTAGCCTTGTATATGGGTCACATGGAATTCATTTTTAAAGTGAATGTGACTAAGATTTCACATGGCTCTAGAGCGTCTTAATGCCCCAGAAGCAGTCCAGCCTGCTTGTGAACTTCAAGGATAGACTCTGCATTTCACAAAGCTGAGCTTTCTCCTGCAGCTGCACTGACATCTTGTCTGCTTGTAATCAGGCCTTCCTGAATTCCCTGCATTGATGTCAGCGGTTTTGCCCTAGTTTTCTTTAGAAATGAGAAAAGAGTGGCATGGGCCGTAACATTTCAGGCCTGTACTCAGAGGACCCCACAAGCCATAGTGTGCCACTGAGAACCACTAGTGGGAGAACACTGACCAGCGTCTGTACTTCTCTTACTTTGTCTCTCTAGCATTTCAGGTATTTTCTGGCAAGCTGTTCCAGAATGTGACTCCAAAATTCAATCCACACCAATATTGTGATGAATGAAAAGTACAAGGTTCTAGCTGAGGTTCCAACCAAGTGGGGAGCTAGTACACACAGATAAATTTCAAGGATAAAAGTTATGGCATGAACATACTAAGATGACAGAATAGGGGAAATGAGAATCTGAATTGAAAGTCTGAAATACAGAAATGTATTGTAACTCTATTTCCAGGCTCTGGAGGCCTTTCCCATCCTTTCTGCCACTCTCTCTCCCCTACCTTTAATCTCAATTATTGATTGGAGACAACCTTAGGTGACTGGTTTTAATGAATAAGATGGGAATGATTGGAAATTAGCATACGAATGACCTGCATGCAAATAGGTGCTTTTGAAATGATTGCAAAATTTATTCTCTTAAACACTTTAAATCCTCTCTTACAATCTAGTTTTGACAGTCCTGACTTAAGACAATGAAAAAAAAGTGGTATATTTTGCACCCCTCTTTGCATTTGACAAGGGAAAATTTCAATCTAGTCTGGGCCTCATGTTCTCCAAACAGAAATTGAGGAGACTCAGATTTAACTTAAAAATATTTATACAGTATTTTTATTTCTGAAATAATTAATAATACATACACAGTATGAAACATTTGGAAAATAAAAGTAGAAAGATGAAGCTAAAGTCACCTGTACTATAACTCTTTCTCTCTTTACATATATATGTAATTTTTTAAGGAAAAATATATGCATAATAGACTTACTATTTTGTAATTTTTTAATCTTTATTGATATGTAGAGAACATTTTCCCATGCAACTAAATATTCTTTGACGATAAAGTTTGTTTACCTCTCTGACATTCAAAATGTTCTCTATATCTATAATTTTGTTTTTGTTTTGTTTATTTATTTTGTTCTTTAGATTCCACATATAAGTGAAATCATATGGCATTTGTCTTTCTCTGTTTGACTTACTTCAGACAAAATGACTTTAAAACAAAAGCTATAACAAGAGACAAAGAAGGACTCAGTAATTCCACTTCTGGGTATTTATCTGGACAATAAAGTTTTTATTAATTGCATAGTGGCACTGAAATACTTTGTTTCACCCTGACCCACTTTTGATTATTTAATTAGTTTCTAATTGTTTGATATTGTAAACAAATGTTAATCTTTATAGAGATGTCTGATAAACAACTATGATTATTTCTTAAAGTGTAATGCCTAGAAGTAGAATTGTTGTATCAGAGGGCATATACATGTGAAAGGCTTTTCATACTTACTTCCACCCTGCCTTTCAGAAAGTTCATACCAATTGACACTCCTGCCAGTCAGGTGTTTATATCTTTGATGACACTGTACACAACATTTTGAAAATATCTGCTTCTCATCAAAATTTGGGTCAAATTGTGGTGCACTCACCTATCCTTTCTCGTAGGCCACAACTGTCTTCCCCTTTCAGTTCAGGGGGTTACTTACCCCCATTTTTTTATTGTGGTAAAATACATATATAAAATTTATCATCTTAACCATTTTTAAGCATACAGCTCTGTAGTGCTAAATACATTCATATTGTTGTGAAACCATCACTACCTCTCATCTCCAGAACTTTTCAATATCTCAAACTGAAACTCCATGTCCATTAAATAATAACTCCTCATTTTCCCCTTAGCCCAGGGCAACTACCATTCTACTTTCTGTTTCTATAAATTTGACTACTCTAGGTACCTCAAATAAGTGGAATCATCTAGTATTAATCCTTTTGCGATCGACTTATTTCACTGAGCATAATGTCCTCAATGTTCACCCATGTTGTAGCATATGTCAGAATTTTCTTCCTTTTAATGGCTGAATAATATTTCACTGTATGCATATACCATATATTGTTTATTCATTCATCTATCAATGGACACTTCCTTTGATGGTAGCTTTTATCTTTTTGCTATGAATAATGCTGCTATGAGCATGGATGTACAAATATTTCTTTGAGGTCCTGCTCTCAATTCTTTGGGCTATACACCCAGAAATGGGATTTCTGGATATGATAATTTTATTTTCAATTTTTTGAAGACCTACTGTACTGTTTTCCACAGTGGCTGTAGCATTTTATATTTCCATGAATAGTGCAAATTTTACTCTCCACGAACAGTTCAAATTTCTCCACATCCTTGCTAACACTTGTTATTTTTGTATTTTCAGTTTTTTTTTAATAACAGTCATCCTAATGGGTATGATGTAATATCTCACTGTGGTTTTAATTTGCATTTCCCTAACGAGTAGAGTATTTTTAAAATGTGCTTATTGACCGTTTATATATCTTCTTTGGAGAAATGTCTGTTTAAGTCCGTGCTCATTTTTGAATCATGTTGTTTATTTTTTGTTGTTGAGGCAGAGGGTCATTTTTAGGGGCTCCTGTAATTCTCATTTTCTGCTTCCTCACCCCCTTCTCTTCCTCAGTAGCTGGCCATCCTGTCACTATGGAGTATCTGCCCACTGCCCTTATGACAAATTCAAGCAGACAAGTAGGAACATGACTCATCATAGGTCACTTCTATCATTTGAATTTTGGTTCCCACATAAGTATAGGTGTGCTCCATCAAATATACCAAAGATGGGAACTTGCAGAATGGATAAATTAAGGAAGGAATATTTAGAATGCAAGAAGATTCTGGCTCTGGTATTTAATTACTTTTTGAAAGAACAGCTACAGATCAAATATTTAAAAATTAAAGTAATTTTCTTCAGTAGATGTGCCTTAACTTTAATCTGGTTTATAATATTTGATAGCAAGTATTAGTCTCGCAAGATAGACACCAAGGCATTACAGCCTTTTAATCTTGAAGGGCTCACCAAGTAGTTCCATCACTCAAAGCCAGACATTTTATAGGAGCTCTATGAACATTTTTTTAAGTGGGAGATGACTGTGACTTAAGGTTTTATCGAAGTTAAAATGACTGTGTCCATCTTGAAGGTATAGAATATCTAGATCCTAATGTTCAAACATAAAACTTTTTTTTCTAGGCAAAAGTCATATTTGAGGTGCATTTGTTGAAGCAGGGCTGAGAGATCCTGCACCCAGGCCCTAGATCTCCCTTCTACCTTCCTCCAATTCCACGGAGCTCAGGACAGCAACCCGTGGGGTCTGCAGCATAGCTTGAGGACCATAGGGCAGAGACAGGGGGTGTGGAGTAGTGCAGTCTAGACTAGGAATAATTTTGTACTCACCTTAGGCTGGGAAGTGAGGTTTGGCCTGGTAGAGGGGAAATGGGCCATTACTGTGAGTCATAGAGGAAATGGGGCTCAGAGACAGTGTCACAGGCAAGAATTTGGAAACCAGAGAGGTAAGTGAGGAAGAACCAAATCTGGGGCAAAGATTTCCATGAGAGAGAGTGAGGGTAAGCCCACAGGAATCATTCACCATGGGAGCAGCAAAGTTTTGCAGAATGACCTGGGGGCACAGCTGTGATGGGTGTGTGGGTATTTGGAGGTGGGAGGTGTGGGAAGTAGAGAGCTATTGGCACATGCTGATTCTGGAAGTCCATGTAGATTCCAGACCGTCAAGTACAACTGGGCAGATTGCTTACTGCAAGATATCACCTGGCCAAGGCAATGAGTGGGATGAAATCCAGACCACACTTTAATTGCCGAGCCCTCACCCTGGTGCAGGGCTGCACTTGCCAGGAGGAAAGGACATTCCTTCTAAGTCACACAAAGGGACTTCATGAGTTACTAGTGGCTCTGAGGGAATGCAATTATTTCATAATTACAATTGCAGGGTCCTAGTCTTCTGCTCAAAGGAACTCAACTATCTGTCCATGACTGTCAATGCAAATGGATTTTAACTGGAAGTGTAACACAACTGCACTATAGTTATTTGTCTCAAACTCACGATTTATTAATTTATTTGTTCATTCATTCATTTATTCATTCACTCCAACCAATATTTATTGAGGCCTTACTAAATGCTAAGCACTATTCTAAGTGTTTGTGACACATCAGTGAACGAAGTAGACTAAAATTTCTGCCCTTATGGAGATTACATTCTCACAAGGGGAGTTAGACAATAAATGTAATGAGTTAATTATCTAGTATGTTTAAAGGTGGTGTTAGGGAACAAAGAAAGAAGAAGCTAAGGTGAGTAAACCAGGTGTTCTGGGGTGTCGGAAGCAGGTTGCAGCATTAAATAGAGATGTCAGGGTAAGGCCTCATTGAGAAGATGGGATTTGAGAAAAGACTTGAGAGACCTGAGAACCCAGGAAGAGCATTCTGAGCAGAGGGAAGAACTGGAGTAAAGGTCCTCATGTTGAAATGTGTCTGGCATGGCTGAGGGACAGCAAGAAGGCCAGAGTGAGTGGAGCATAGTGAGTAAGGGGAGATTTATAGGTGAGAAGAGCAGCGAAGCAGGCTATTTAAGAGCTTTGGTTTTTCCCTGAGTGAAATGGAGAACCACTGGAGAATTCTAAGAGAATAATGAGACAATCTGGCTTAGGTTTTAGCTGTGCTGAGAATAAATTGGGAAGAAGGGTAGAAGCACAGGACTATCAGGAGGCTATTGTTATAATTCGTGTGGGAGATAATGGG
>NW_011888910.1:3698569-3706075 GCF_000151845.1 Pteropus vampyrus
CCTTCCTTCCTTCCTTCCTTCCTTCCTTCCTTCCTTCCTTCCTTCCTTCCTTCCTTCTTCCCTTCCTTCCCTCCTCTTTTCTCCAGCTTTATTGAGCTATAATAGCCAATTAGTTGCTAATATTTACATTGCACAATTCAATGAGTTTTTTCAATTATAGGTGGCATACAATAATATACCAGTTTCAGTTGTACAGCCTAGTGGTCGACATCCACATAACTCGCAAAGTTATAACCCCACTAAATCTAGTACCCCACTTTCCCCTTACATATTTATTACAACATTATTAACCACTGGTCCCATGCTACACTCTACAACTCCATGTCTATTCTGCAGCTATTCAATTGTACTTCTTAATCTCTTTGCCTTTTTTTTGCCATTCCTCCCAAACCCCCTCCCATCTGGTAGCCCTCAAAATATTCTCTGTATCTGTGAGTTTATTTTCGTTTTTGTTGTTGTTTATTTTGTTCTTTAGATGCCACGTTTACGTGAAATCATGTGATATTTGTCTTTCCCTATCTGACCCATTTCATTCATCATAATATCCTCTAGGCCAAACAAGGCAATATCTTTTCCATTGCCTTTCTTTTAGTCTCTGTGTGTCTTTAATCTGAAGTGAGTCTCTTGTAGGCAGCATATGTAGGGGTCTTGTTTTATTATTCATTCAGCCACTCTATCTTTTGGTTGAAGCACTTAATTCTTTTGCATTTGAGGTACTTGTTGATAAGAATGTAGTTATTACCATTCTTTATTCCTGTTTTTGATACATGTTTTTTCTTCTTAAAGAAGTCCCTCCAACATTTCCTGTAATACTGGCTTAGTGATGATAAATTTCTTCAGCTTTTTTTCGTCTGGGAAGCCCTTGATCTGCTCTTTGACTTTAAATGACAGCTTTGTTGGATAAAGTATTCTAGATTGTAGATCCTGAGTTTTCATCACTTTGAATATTTTGTGCCAAGCTCTTCTGTCCTGCACTGTTTCGTTTGTGAAATCAGCTGCAAGTCTTATGGGTGCTCTTTTGTAGGTAACTAGCTACTTTTCTCTTGTTGCTTTTAAGATTCTCTTGTTGTCTTTAAGCTTTGGCATTTTAATTATGATATGTCTTGGTGGGGCCTTTTTGGGTTCCTCTTTCTTGGGACTCTCTGAGCTTCCTGGGATTGTATGTCTGTTTCCTTCACCAGGTGAGGGAAGTTTTCCATCATTATTTCTTCAAATATGTCTTCATCATCTTGTTTTCCTTCAGGCACCCATATGATATGGATAGTTTTACATTTAATAGTGTCCCATAGATTCCTTAAATTATTATAGACTTGGCTTCTTTTTCTTGCCATTCTGATTGAGTGTCCTTGGCTTCCCTATCCTCTACATCAGTGGTTCGATCCTCTTCTTTATCCACTCTGCCGATTCCATCTAATATACCCTTCATCTCAGATAATGTGTTCTTCATTTCTGACTGGTACCCTTTTATAATTTCAATTTCAATTTTTATTTTTTTTATCTCTTTGTTAAAGTTCTCACTGAATTCATCTTCACTTCCACTAAGTTCATTGAGCATCTTTATAACCAAGGTTTTGAACTCTGCATCTGTTAGATTGCTTGACTCCATTATTCTTGGATCTCTGTTCTGTTCTCTCATATGGTTTCTGCTTCTCTGTCTTCCCATTTTGGCTGCCTTTCTGTGTCTGTTTCTATGTACTAAGCAAAGCTCCTAAGTCTCCCAGTCTAAATAGTGTGATTTTGTGTAGTAGGTATCCAGTAGTACAATCCAGAGAGGGGGTCGGCTGCAGGCCAAGTTCAGCCCTAGCCTGTGCTTTTCTGGGACCACCTATTAAGATTCAGCAAGCAATTCATGGATGCTGTGCTTATAGTTGCCTCAAGAAACCAAGTGTGAGTCTTGGAGCTGCTCGGCAAGGAGCACCTGACTCACCGGGGACACACCTGAATGTGGCTTGGGTAGGGCCACGAGTTGGGAGAAGCAGAGTTTCAGGGAATCTTCTGGGCAGAGCTATCTCTGTTATCCAGTTTGATGACGTCACAGCTATGTTGGCATTGTGTCCGCACACTGGGAAGCGGGAGGGCTCAACAGAGGAACAATGGATACCACTGGCACTTCTGTCCAGGATGGAGCATCACTTCTGACCCTTACTCTGACAACTCAGTGTCCTTCTGTAAGTTCCTGGTGCCCCCTGTGCAGCTGACCTGGCACTGGTGCTTAGAACAAACAGGTCCATCACCTCGAAAGTTCCCTTGTCAATATGGCCCCTTTAAGAGGGGTCTGCAGTTGCTGCAAACTCTGTCCCACTCAGCCGCTGGAGACCAGCAGCCTCCCATTCTCATCCCCTTCTACTGTTGCAGGTTGATTAATTATTTCTCTCCCTAGTTCGTCTAGATCTCAGGTGACTTTCTCTGCTGTTTGCTCCATGTTTCTGTCATAATTTTGATCTGGTTGCAAGAGAGATAAACAAAGCCTCTATCATCTATGCAATTTTTTTTCATCTCACTCCCTCCCAATTCCCCAACTTTTGTAGTTAGTCTCATCCTACCCCCCTGCCCAGCCTCTGGAACCCTTTGATTTATTTTTCATCCGTATAGTTTAACCTTTTTTGGACAGTTATATTAATGGATTAATAGAACATGTAGCCCGTTGGCTCTGGCTTAATTCATTTCGCAAAATGCATTTACAATTTATCCATCATGTTGCTTATCAGTTGTTTATTACTCTTTATTTCTGAGTAATATTCCATTCAGTGGATTTATCACAGCTTTTTAATACGTTTATTGGTAGAAAAACATGTGGGTTGTTACCATTTTTGATGGTTATAAATAAAGCTGCTATAAAAAATGCATATAAGTTCTTGTGTGAATATGTGTTTTTATTTCTCTTGGGCAAATATCTAGGAATGGGACTGCTTGATCATATGTTAAATGTGTATTTATCTTTATAAGATACTGCCAGATGATTTTCCAGAGTGGCTTTATCATTTTACATTTCCATCAGCATGTGTGAGATATCTAGTTGTTTTATATACTCATCAGCACTTGGCATTTAGTCATACTGATAGGAGTGTAATGGTATCTCATTGTTTTAATTTGTATGTCCTTGATAGTATTAATCATTACTTTCTATACTTATTTGCCATCTTGTTTGGTGAGGTGCTGTTTAGATTTCCACCTACTTTTAAATTGGGTTGTTTTATCTTCTTATTTTTGAATTGAAAGAGATTGTTGTATATTCTAGATACAAGTCCTTTGTCAACTATATAATTTGTAAACATTTTCTACCAGTCTGTAGCTTGTATTTTTATTTTCTTCATGATGATTTTTGAAAAGCAAAAGTTTAAATTTTGATAAAGTCCAATTAACTTTTAATTTATTGATGATGCTTTGGTATCATAGCTAATTAACTGCCTAATCCAAGGTCACAAAGATTTTCTTCTAAGTTTTCTTCTGGAAGTTTTAATTTTAACTTTTATATTTAGGTCTATGATCCATTTTGAGTTAATTTTTGTATGGTGTGAGATAAGAATCTAAATTTATTTTATGTGTGTATGTGTGTGAGAGATAGAGATAGAGAAAGATAGAGATAGAAATAGAGAGAGAGATAAAGATGGGAGGAGAGAAAATTATTCTAAAATCATTTGCTTAAAAAACTGTTTATACCAATGAATTATCTTCTTTATAAAAAAAAATCAATTGTCCATAAGTGCAAGTGTTTATTTCTGTACTTCTTTATCTCTGTTCTTACATCAATACCACACTGTCTTGATTATTGTGGTTATATAGTTAGTTTGAAAATCAATCAGGTGTAAGTATTCCTATTGTTTTCTCTTCACAATTGTTTTGGTTATTCTAGGTCTTTTCATTTCTATATGAGTTTTAGGATTAGCCTGATCATTTCTACAAAAATGCCAACTACAGTTTTGATAGAGATTGCATTAACTCTCCAGATCAATTTGGAGAGTATTACTATTTTAATAATATTGATTCTTCTAACCTATTAACATGAATTGTCTAATCTTCCTTAACTTCTCTCAGTAATGTTTCGTATCTGTTAGTATACAGTTTTTACACTTCTTTTGTTAAGTATATTTTCTAAGTATTTTATTCTTCTTTATGATATTGTAAATGGAATTGATTTTTAATTTTATTTTTGTATGTTTTTTCTAGGAATAGAGCTATATTGATGGTTTTTTCCCCCTCTTTAATTCCCTGCTCCCCAATACTTCCACCCCTGACCCACAGCTGCTGCCGTCTTCCCTTAAGAACTGGATCTCTAAAGGCGGGGCATCTCCTCCCATGTGCTTGTAGTAAGCACCTGGGCCGGCACACCCAGGGCCTGGCGTACCAGGGATATGGTCCATGGCTCCACCTGGGGCATGAACCCAGGACGTTCTGCATGTAAAGCAGATGTGCTAACCACTACACTATGGAGTCACCCTATATTGATGTTTTAATATTGCTCTTGTATGCTGCAATCTTGCTAAACTTGTTTATTAGTTCTTGTAGGATTTTTTTTTAGCTTATTTACGATTTTAAACATATGGGATTATATCATATGTGCATAGTTTTACTTTTCCCTTCTAAACTGTATGCTTTTGATTTCTTTTTCTTGACTGATTACACCGACCAGAATCTCCCAGTAAAATATTAAATAGAAGAGATGAGAAAACATTCTTTCCTGTTCCAGATCTTACAGTGATAGCATTAGGTCATTCATCATTAAGTATTATGTTAGCTGTAGAATTTTCCCATAAATGTACTTTATGAGGTTGAGGAAATTATCTATTTATCTTGCAAGTTTTTATCATGAGTAGGTGTTGGATTTTGTCAAATATTTCATCTGTGTCTATTGATAAGATCATTTTGTTTTATCCTTTATTCTTTTAATAAAGTATATCACATTAATTGATTTTTGGATCTTAAACCAACCCTGCATTCCTGGGATAAATTTTACTTAGCCATACTCCTTTTTACATATTATTAGTTTTGGTTTGCTAATAGTTTACTAAGGATTTTTGTGCTGATATCTATGAGTGTTGGTCTATAATTTTCTTTTCTTGTGATGACTTTGTCTGGTTTAAGTATCAGGGTAATGTTGGCTTCATATCATAAATTGGGCAGGTTTTTTTTCTCCTCTATTTTCTGAAAGAATTTGTATATGATCGCTATTATTTCCTATTTAAATATTTGATAAAATTCACCAGTAAAGCCCCTAGGGCGGGCTATGTTTTGAGAAATTTTTTTTTATAATTATACCTTTTTAAGCTTTGAAACATAATTATACTTTTTATAGATCTGCTTAGATTTTCTATTTCTTGTGTAAGTTTTGGTCATCTAAGTCTTTCTAGGAATTTGTTCATTTCATCTGAATTGTCTAACTTGTTGGCATAAAGTTGTATTTGATATTTCCTTACTGACATTAAAATTTCTGTAGAGTCGGTAGTGCTGTTCACTTTTTCATTTACAGTAATATTTATTTACATCTTCTCTCTTCCTTTCTTGATCAGTGTAACAGGTATTTATAGTGTACTATTTCAATTTTCTGTTGACTTTTTTATTTTTTAAATTGACATGAGATTCACAAAGCATAAGATTTATTCTTTTAAAATGTACTCTTTTTAATTTTCCTATCATTTCTTTTACCATTTTTTGTTATTTTTTTAGTGGTTATCCAAGAGATTACAGTTAATATCTTAATTTATAACAGTCTAGTTTGGATTAATATGAACCTAAGTTCAATAGTGTAAAAACTTTGCTCTTATATAGCTCCATTCCCCCCCCCACACCACTTTGCATGTTATTGTCCTGCAAATTACTTTTTTATACGTCGTATGCACATCAACACAAATTTATAATTATTGTATCATGTCATTGTCTTTTAAACAAGATGAAAAAATAAGTACAACAAAAATACAGTTATATTATCTCTTATGTTTATATTTATACTGTCTTTTTATACTTATCTTTACCAGTGCTCTTTATTTCTTTATGTGGATTTAAGTTATTGTCTAGTGTGCTTTCATATCAGCCTGAAGAAGTAATTTCTTATTGAGTAGGTCAGCTTGTGATTAATATACAATGTTTTTGTTTATCTGATAATGTCTCATTTTAGAAGGATAGTCTTGCTGGAAATAGAATTCTTAGTTGACAGTCTTTTTTCTCTTAAGCACTTTAAACATTCCAACCCACTGATTTCTGGCCTCCATGGTTTCTTATGAGAAAGCAGGTGTCAGTTTTATAAAGGATCCCTTGAACATAATAAGTCACTTCTCATTTGCTGCTTTGTAGATTATCTCCTTGTCTCTTTCATTCAGATATTTATTTATAAGGTGTCTATATGTGGATCCATTTACATTTATTTTCCTTGATATATGTTAAGCTTTTTGAATGTGTAGGTCAATGTTTTTCATCAAATTTGGGAAATAGTCAACTATTATTTCTTTAAGTATTCTTTCTGACCCTATTCTCTCCATCTGGGACTCCCATTGAGCATATGTTGATATGTTTGATGGTGTTCTACAGATATTCGAGACTCCGCTTTTCATTTTTTTCCCTTTTATTTTGTTTTGTTTTATTTATTTCAATTGGTCAATTGAAAATCATCTCAACTGACGAATCTTCAAGTCCTTTCTTCTACCTATTCAAGTCTGTTGTTAAACCCCTCTAGTAAATTTTTTATTTCAGCTGTTATACTTTCCAACACCAGAATTTTTATTTGGTTATTTTAAAAATAATATTTCTCTTACTGTTTTACTCTATTTGATGAGATATTGTTCTCATTCTTTCCTTTAGTTCTTTAGACACTGCTTTCTTTAGTTCATATAACTATTTTAAAGTCTTTGTCTATTAAGTCCAACATCTGGGCATCTTCAAAGACTGTTTCTATTGTTTGCTTTTTTTCTATGTGTAACCCATACTTTCTTTTTTCTTTGTATGTCTTCTATATTTTTAAATTAGAAATTTATATAATATAATGTTCTAACTCTGGAAAAGAGATTCTCTCTCTTCTCCAACATTTATTGTTGTTTTGTTGTTGGTACAGTATTTGTTGCTGCTATTTGTTTAGTGACTCCCTGAACTCATTCTGTAAATCCTGTATTCTTTGTCATCTGTGGCCACCAACATTAGCTTACAATTGGAATGAGATTTCCTTAAATGCCTGGAACAAGTAAGTTTTATATTTTTTGCCAAGAGTATCAGTATTTATGCAGGTAGTTTATAACTCTACTTTAGCCTTTACTTCCAGCTTGTGTAGAGCTTCAAGGTTAACCAATGATGAGAGTTTAGGGCCTTCTCAAGTCTTTCCTGAGTATTCTCACAACGCTGAGCATGATCACAGCCTTGTGCATGCATATGGTATTCTAGATTTCTAGTAATTTATAGAGTTTTCAAAGGCCTTGTGAACAATTTAATTTCCAGCTTTCCTTTTTGAGTTTTTAAAATTAGTTTGTTATTAGCCTCAAATCTTATCACTATCTCAGGCAACTGAAATGTTAAATAATTGTC
>NW_011888910.1:3707570-3719989 GCF_000151845.1 Pteropus vampyrus
AAGTCTGCAGATGCCTACTGTTCTTCCTTCAAAGTTCTAGCAGCTTTTTATGACTAAATTCCTCTCCATTTGTTTGTTTACCTTTGGTAAATTTCTAGAGTTATGAAATTGTTGTTTTAAACATTTTTGTCCAATTTTATACTTGTTTTCTGAGGTAAGGATTTGTATACCTTCTTCAAGCCAGAAGTCCCATATTCTCAAAGAACATGTTATTTTCATTTTTATTAGATAATGACAGACTCTTTTTCAAAATGCTTTTTTCAATTTACTCTTCTACCAACAGTATTTGAGAATTCCCAATACTCTGCATTCTTCTCAACATTTGGTTTTAACAGTTTTTAGAGTCCTTTGCCAGTTTTAATTTCACTCTATGGCTTATCTTTTCATTCACTTAATGGTATTTTTAGATAACCAAATTTAAATTTAATGTTAAATGAATCTACCTTTTCTTTTGCATTTAGTGATTTCTAACCCACAATCATAAAGATATCCTTCTATCTTATATTCCAAAATCTGTATTGCTTTATTCATCTCATTTAGATCTCAGACCACCTGAATTTGACTTTATGTAGGAAATAAGAGTGAGGTTCATTTTTCTTTCTATGTAGATATCCAGTTTATTTAGTATCATTTATTGAAAAGATTATCTTTACTTCAAATTTATCAATACCTGTCAAAATCAATTTCTTTAGTGTATTAATGTTTAAGAGAGTGTAGCTGAACTTTCAATCTACTCATAATTTATTGAAAAATATTTTTGGTAATATTAATTTTGAATGTTTCTTTCATATGAAGCAACAAATATGATAATCATAAATATCCTTTAAAAATATCTTGTAACCAATAAATAAATTTTAATAAATCTGAACAATTTGCAAAAGGTATAATTTAGGGAACTGACAAATTGTATCATTGATGTAAATTGTGTATCCTTGATATAGTTGTTAGTTTTAAAACAATTTATAACCTGAAAAAAAATAATGAATTTCAATTTTAAAGATATTAATTAAATTATCTAAACTATTTTATGTTTAACTAAAATTTGCATTCATCAGACATAAAAACATCACAGTTCTCACTGTTTTTAAATTTAAACACTGATCAAAAGTCCAAGCTATCTCATAGAATGACAAAATTTAAAAAACACAAGTTCTGTTTTTTTGGTCTTACAATTACTGTCATTGTTGTTCATTTAGAATCTACTGTTTTAACGCAGAAATATGTAGGACATACAAATAGCAATTTTGAATTGTTACAAATTTTTCTTTGAAATAATTCTATTGCTGAGATTAAAAATTGAATTTCCATGTAGAATACATTGTTTCACTTTTCTATCAAAAATTTTTAAGAAGTAAGGTATAATCTACATACAACAAAATTCACTCATTATTATATAGGTCTTTACATTTTGACAAATGTACTTTGTTCTGTAAACACCATCGCAATCAAGATATAGAACACTAGGAAATGTAAGTAGTGTCTTAAAGAACTATTTGCATTCTTATGTTCATTGCAACATTATTTACAATAACCAAGACATGAAAACAACCTAAGAGTACACAGATGAATAGATAAAGAAAATATCACACACATACACACAGATATTATTACTCAGCTATAAAAAAGGACATCCTGCCATTGGTGACAATGTGAATAAACCTTCAGGGCATTATGTTAAGTGAAATGAGTCAGAGAAAGGCCAATACCATATGATCTCACTCATATGTGGAATCTAAAAAACTGAACTCATGGGAACGTAGGGTAGAATGGTCATTGACAAGGATGGGGTATGTAGTGGGGATGGGGGAAATAGATGAAAGTCATCTAAGAGTACAAACTTCTAGTTATCAGATAAAAAAGTTCTGAAGGCCTAAAGTACAGCATGATGACTGTAGTCCACAATACTGTACTGTATTATATAAGGGAAAGTTGCTAAGGGAGTAAATCTTTAAAGTTCTCACCAAAAAAAAAAAAAAAAAAAGGTAATTATGTGGGATTGTTAAAAAAAAAAAAAAAAAAAAAAAAAAAAAAAAAAATATATAGCCAATTTAGAATGGAGCCAGGACTGCCACCCCAGAGGAACTGCCTAGCATGTGTTATACTTCAGATTTTTATAATTTTAAACAGGACAAAATAACCTTTGGACTGGGCTTAAAACAACATTGTGTCCCAAAGAACTGTTTGTAAGGATAACAAGAAAGCAGATATTATCACTACTGGACTAAACATTCCTTAGAATTAACATCATTATTTTAGCTTTTCTGCACCATTTGAAATGTCTTCTTTCTATTGATCTAATTGTTTCTTTCCCCTTTCTCATAAATATCCCTTACCTTTGTCACCTAATTAGAACATTATTTGGGTTTCTGCCTGAATCAATGCTTTCTGAATAGCTATTCTTTTGATCTCAAATAAATGCTTATTGCCTCTCAGTTTGAAAGGCCTTTTATTTTTAGGTAAATTATCCTTATTATGTGTTAACTATCCTTATTATGGAAATTATTTCACAATACATATGTAATCAAATCATCACATTGTGCATCTTAAGCTTACACATTGTTGTATGTCAGTTATATATCAATAAAGCTAAAAAAAGAGAGTTGTGAAACATTCTCATCAATTCTCCTGTACCACATGTTAATAAACCTTTTCTCCTACCTCTGCGCCTAGTAATCACTGATTTGTTTCCTGTCCCTACAGTTTTGCCTTTTTTTTTTCCAGAATGTCATGTAAATGGAATCATACAGCATGTAGCTTTTTAAGTCTGGCTTCTATTACAGTACATGTGAGATTTAGCTATGTTTTTGCCTGTATCAGTTGTTCATTCCTCCTATTGTCGAGTAACTTCCCATTGAAGGCATGCACCCCAGTTTATACACTTTTCAGTTGAGATACACTTGTGTTGTTTCCAGGTTTTGGCAATTATGAATGAAGCCACTATAAAATTTCATGTGTAGGTTTTTGTGTGAATGTAAGCTTTTCATTTCAGTTGGGCACTTTATGCAATGCCAGATTTACTCCTGAGATCTTGATATCTTTTGATGAAGTAAATGATATCTTTAAGAATTTATTTCATAATCAAACAACTGTTGCTGAGATAGAGAAATAAAACTGAGTTTTGTATGTTGACGATATATCCAAAAAATTGCTAAATTTGTTTTTTAATTCTAGTAATATAACAGAGGTTCATTTGGAATTTTTATGTATAAATTATTTGCTTCAAATTCCATTTTTTTAAATTAAGGAAGTTTCTTTCTATTTCTAATTTGCTATGTTTTTTCTTTTAATTTTTAAATTACATGAAGAATATTGATTTTTTTCCCCCCCAAAGCACTACTCAGAAGTCTCAGTGTAGGCACTTAGAAGGTGAGCAGTGGGATTTATTTACACTGGAATTTTTTGGTAGTGGTTGTGGAAATAAAATGGAGCAAGAGAGTTTAAGATATTTGCAAAAGAGTGGCTGAGGTGATGAAGCATGGAATTTAAAATAGGGAAACAAAAGGCATGAAGAAGGAAACAAGGAGAGGTATGAATGGATATACGCCAAGGAGAGGGTTAATGCATGAGAGAACCCAATGAGGTGGAAGAACAGGCATAGTTGGAGTAAAAAAGTGAAGCAGAAAGATAGTTGATTGCAGTCAGAGATGAGAACAGTAGTTTCAACTCTGGTTGTACATTGAAACCACCTGGAGATCTTTAAAAGTGATCAGATGCCTGGGTCGCAAGCTGGGTCAATGAAGTTGGAATCTCAAGGTGGAGCCTAGGTGTTGGTATTTGGAGACCAGGTGGTTCTTGTGTGAAGCCAGGGTCAAGAACACTGCACTGGAAGGTCTGATGTGAGGATTTCAGACGCACAGTATAAAGAATTTAGGCTGTACACAGATGAAAGCAGATGGCTGAGGTGGAATGGAGCAGAACACTGAGAGTGATGAGGACAGGCCCCTAGTAGCTAGGTGATGGGTGGGCATCCATTTTAATCCAGAGTCACCCAGGATATACATAGGTGTGTGATAGAAGAATGAGAGACAGATGCCAAAGTCTTTAAGGGAGGAGGGGAAGTGACTGGAGTTTGGAAAAAGACAAGAGAAGCAGAGCTTCTACAAAAAGATAGGTTAAGAAAGGTGTGGAGACAACAGTGAATGTGGAGGATGGCGCCACTCCAGTGAGGTACACAGTATGGGAGTAAGAGCAGCCCTGCCAGCAGTGGCCGCAGGGAAACAGGGTACCCTGACACAGCAGATCAAAGTTCTTCTTGAGGTCAGGAAATGTGGGAATCATTTGAAAAATGTCAACTACTTTTGTAAAAATGGACACCTACAGTTGTGTAACTGATTATATTTCACTCTAGACACTGGCTGCTAGACAGCTTAGAGCTAAATTTGGAGCCCGCCTCTGTGAGGTGGAAAGACCTTCACAGATTTTTGTATACTCATTTCACTCCTGGCTACCATTATGATCTATTTACCTTGAATCCATTCTTGTTTTCAAAGTTTATTTTTCTGGAATTATATTTATCTTTTTAAGCTGTCTGAAACATGTGTTTGACACCAGGTGGATTATAAATAAATTCTCACAAAAGAATTTTTATGGAACGAAATGATTCATTATAACCTACTTTTGAATAACTAGTTTCTCCTGATATATTTAACATATTATTTTGTTTATTAATGTCTTTCCTAAAAGACATTTATTATATGAGATAAATATTTTTTAATTTGATCTAATTTTTCTTGTATAAGTAACAGAACATTTTTTTGCATTTACATTGTACAATTCAATAAGTTTTTTAAAATTATAATTGGCATACAATAATACACGTTTCAGTTATACAGCATAGTGATTGCCATCCACATAACTCACAAAGCGATCACCCCACTAAATCTAGAATCTCTCTTCCCCCCTACATATTTATTACATTATTAATCATTGCCCTCAAGCTACATTCTACATCTCCATGTCTATTCTGCAACTATCCATTTGTACCACTTAATCTCTTTGCTTTTTTTTTTTTTTTGCCATTCCTTCCAACTCCCCTCCCATCTGGTAGCCCTCAAAACATTCTCTGTATCTATGAGTTTATTTCCTTTGTTGTTGTTGTTGTTTATTTTGTTCTTTAGATTCCACATGAAATCATGCAATATTTGTCTTTCTCTATCCAACTCATTTCATCCAGTGCAATACTCTCTAGGTCCATCAAGGCAATATCTTTTTCCATCCCCTTCCTTTTAGTCTTTGTGTGACTCTGAAGTGAGTCTCTCGTAGGCAGCATATGTATGGGGTCTTGTTTTCTTATCCATTCAACCATTCTATCTCTTGGTTGGAGCACTTAATTCTTTTCCATTTGAAGTACTCATTGATAAGAATGTAGTTATTATTTCTGCTTTGATACACGTTTTTTCTTTTTAAAGAAGTCCCTCCAGATTGGAAGAACCAACATAATTAAAATGACCTAAAGCATTATACAGATTTAATGCAATCCCCATCAAAATCCCATTGGCAATTTTTAAGGGAATAGAACAAATAATCATCAGATTTGTATGGAAGCACAAACGACCTCAAATCACCAAAACCATCCTGAGTCAAAAAACAAGGCTGGAGGTATCACTCTGCGCAACTTCAAATTATGCCACAAAGCGACAGTATCAAAAAGGCAAGTTATTGGCAGAAAAACAGACACATGGACCAGTGGAACAGAATCAAGAGTCCAGAAGTAAACCTATATTTATACGGGCAAATAATTAAAAAAAAAAAGCCCAAAATATACAGTGGAGAAAGGAAAGCCTTTTCGATAAGTGATGCTGGGAAAATTGGAAAGCCACCTGCAAAAGAATGAAACTAGACTGTTGTCTATCACCACCCACCCAAAGTAACTCAAAATGGATTAAGGACCTGAATATAAGACCTGAAACAATAAAATGCATAGAAGGAAACAAAGGAGCTAAACTCAAGGACCTTGGGTTTAAAAAGGATTTTATGAATTTGACCTCAAAAGCAAGGGAAGTCAAAGCTAAAATAAATGAATGGGACTACATCAAACTAAAAAGCTTCTCCTCAGCAAAAGAAATTGTCAACAAGGTAAAGACACAACCATCTGAATGGGAAAATATATTTGCAAGCAACACCTCCGATAAGGGCCTAATATCCAAAATATACAAAGAACTCATACAACTCAGAAACAACAAAAAAAACCCAAACGATCCAATCAAAAAATGGGCAGAGGACCTGAACAGATACTTCTCCCTAGAGGACATACAAATAGCCAGCAAATATTTGAAAAGATGCTCAACATCACTTGCTATTAGGGAAATGCAAATCAAAACCACAATGAGATACCATCTCGCACCTGTTAGAATAGTTATAATAAACAGCACAAATAATAACAAATGGAGAGGACAAATGGCAGAGAAAAAGGATATTTGCACATCAATGTTCATAGCAACATTCACGGTGGCCAGCACAAGGAAGCAACTGAAGTGTCCTATGATAGATGATTGGCTAAAGGAAGCTGTAGTACATATATACAATGGAATATTACTCAGCCATAAGAAGAGATGAAATACTGCCATTTGAGACAACATAAATGGACCATGAGAAAATTATGCTAAGTGAAATAAGCCAGACTGAAAAAGTCGAGAATCACATGATATCACTTGTATGTGGCATATAAACTTAAAAGCAACAAATGAACAGGACAAACAAACAGAGACTCATGGACATGGACTGTAGACTGGTGGTTGGTTACCAGAGAGTAGGGAGTGGGAAAAAGGAGTAGGTAGATGGTTAAAGAGGGTTAAAAATAGAGGAGTAGGTAGAGGGTGAAGTGGGTAAAGGGGATCAAATATATGATAGCTGAAGGAAACTGGACTTTGGGTGGTAAACACACAATAGAATATATAGATGTCAAATTATAATGCATACCTGAAAATTATATAATTGTCTTAACCAATGTTACCCCAATAAACTTAATAATAATAAAAAAGAAGTCCCTCCAACATTTCCTGTAATACTGGTTTGGTTGTGATAAATTTCTTCAGTTTATTTTTTTCTGGGAAGGTCTTGATCTGTCCTTTGACTCTGAATGGTAGTGTTGCTGGATAAAGTATTCTTGGTTGTAGATTCTGGGTTTTCATCACTTTGAATATTTTGTGCCAAGCTCTTCTGTCCTGCATAGTTTTTTTTTTTTTTTTTGAGAAATTAGCTGCCAGTCTTATGGGTGCTCCCTTGTAGGTAACTAACTACTTTTGCTGCTTTAAGATTCTCTCACTGTCTTTAAGCTTTGGCATTTTAATTATGATGTTTTTTGGTGTGGGCCTCTTTGGGTTCCTCTTTCTTGAGACTTTCTGAGCTTTTGAAGTTGTATGTCTGTTTCCTTCACCAGGTGAGGGCAGTTGTCCATCATTCTTCATTGTCATGTTTTCCTTCAGATACCCCTATGACATGGATATTTTCACATTTAATAGTGTCCCATACGCTCCTTAAATTATTATTATAGTCTTGTTTTTTTTTATTTTTGCCATTCTGATTGATCATCCTTGGCTTCCCTATCCTATACATCAGCAGTTTGATCCTCTTCTTTGTCCGCTCTGTTTATTTCATCTAATATACTAATATACTCTTCATCTCAGATAATGTGTTCTTCATTTCTGACTGGTTTCCTTTTATAATTTCTATTTCCATTTTTATGTTTTTTTTAATCTCTTTGTTAAAGTTCTTACTGAATTCATCTGCACTTCCCCTAAGTTTATTGAGCATCTTTATAACCAGTGTTTTGAACTCTGCATCTGTTAGATTGCTTATTCCTGGATCTCTGTTCTGTTCTCTCATATGGTTTCTGCTTCTTTGTTTTCCAATTTTGGCTACCTTCTTGTGTCTTTTTCTATGTACTAAGCAAAGCTCTTAAGTCTCCTGGTCTTATTACTGCAGCTTTGTGTAGCAGATGTCCAGAGGCACAGTTCTAAGAGGGGTTCAGCTGCAGGCCAAGTTTAGCTCCAGCCTGTGCCCCTCCAAGGCCACCTGTTAAGATTCAGCAAGCAATCCACAGATGCTGTGCTCATAGTTGCCTCAAGTAACCACACCAGAAGCCAAGGGCAACTTCCACCAGTGTGAGTCTCGGTGCTGCTAAACAAGAAGCACCTGACTCACAAGGAACCCACCTGGATGTGGCTTGGGTGCCGTGAGCTGGAGGAGGCAGGATTTCAAGGACTCCTCTGGGGTGAGTGACCTCTGTTATCCAGTTTGATGACCCCTCAGTTATGGTGGCACTGAGTTCACATACTGAGCAATGGGGAGAGCTCAACAGTGGAATAGTGGATACTGTGGGCACTTCCGTTAGAGAGAGAGCCTCGCCTCCATCCCTCACTCTGACAACTCAGTGTTCCCTTGTAAGTCCCTGGTGCCTCCAGTGCAACCAACCCAGCGCTAGTGCTCAGAGCAAGCAGTTCCGTCACTGTGAAAGTCCGCTTGCAGACACAGCCCTTTTTAGGAGGTGTCTGCAGCTGCCAGCTGCTGCTGCCACAACCTCTGTCTCACTCAGCTGCTTGGGACTGGGCAGCCTTGTGCCTTCACCCCTCCTTTCTTCTACCATTGCAGGTCGATTATTGATTTCTTTTCCTAGTTGTAGTGCTTCTGTCTTCTAGATCCCAGGCGACTTTCCTTGCTGTTTGCTCTGTGTTTCTGTCACAACTTTGATTTGGTCACAAGAGGGATGAACAAAGCCTCTATTATCTACACCATTTTTTTTCTGTCTATGAAACAGACAGAAATTTTTTAAGAGTAACATTCTCAAAAATGTTGATTTCAAATGCAAGTGCTCCTTTTATTCAAGTGAAACTAGAAAAAGAAATGACATATTTATTTAATCATTATGATTGCTTTGCTTTGCTGTGATATGTTTATTTGTTTATTTCAAATAAAATGATTTTTTCCCCCCATCTCTGGGTCCAGATGATACACTACCCATGTTCAAAGCTGGCTGAAAGGACTCTATCCATTTCTAAGAAGAATCAGCGGGATTCTAGATTTCAATGACATCACTTTCATTCAGCTAACATTCTATCTCAAAGCTTTCATTTTCATTCTTTTACACGTCAGTATCTCTTATTCATTTGCTTTTTCAAATGCAACCTAATTAATTTTCAAAGTCACTGAATTCTTAAAAATCAAAATAAAATTTGGAGAAAGCTGTTGGGCTTCTGGCTGATCACTCACCCTCTCTCAGTAACAGAATATTTTAAAGTAAGGAAGAGAAATCACATTTTATATTACCTCCTAATGTTAAAAGAATAACCTATACAGTGCAACTTGCTTCTCCTTCATTTCTGGCCAATAAATTTGCTGAGTCTTATGTTTACTTTGTCAAAATTGACAAAGAAGGACTGTTTATAAAGATAACCACAAATAACTGAGATGACATTTTTAGCACCTAGTTTTGGCACAGTTGTATTTAGAGCTATCTGACAGATTAAAGAAAAATTTAATGCATTTAGGGTGTTTGCTTTTGAAGTTGATTGAGTACCAGATGCAGATCCAGTGCCTAAAAGTGTGTGTCTTGGATATTCAATAGCTCTGATTGCTGCTTGTATGTGATTAAATGCTCAGAAGAAATATAACATGATAGTTAAGGGCCTGGGCTCTGAACATGGTAATTACCAATCTCTCTAAGCCACTGTTTTATCATTTGTGAAGTGGAGACAGCAGCAGTATCTACTTCATGGAGATTGGGTGGGGATTAAATAAGATAATGCATTTGAAACATTGAGCATAGTGCCTGGCACAGATTATAAACAGTTTATAGATGTTAATTTGAATAAAAATTAAAGGTTTTCACTTTGATCTCACTCACTATACCATGTAATTCTAATTGTTGCAATGCATTTATGTGACTCTCTAAAAAGATTAATTCCTTAAAGACGGAGAATCTGCTGGTTGTGTCCCACAGTGCCAAATACAGTAGACTCTCTGAAGCATTAATTTGGTCCTCTGGATTCATATCTTAACAAATGTTACTGGCATGTTTGAGTCAACATGCTTAACAAAATTCACCAGAAACTGCCTATAATGTGAAATCTGTCTGATTTTATAGATCCTTCACCTTCAAATGTTTGTCAATGCCTTTTTAGTTTCTCAGTTGCCTTTTTAGTTTCTCAGTTGCCTTTTTAGTTTCTCAGTTGCCTTTTTAGTTCATGAATTTATTACTTTCATGATGCCTAGAGGATATGAGTATTTGGATGTTAATAGTGTCTTTTCAAAGCCAATAAAAAAATTAGTTTCATTTTAGTTGTGTAATATTTAGTGAAACAGAATATTTCTAAGTAATTTCTCCCGGAGTACTTTCTCTTGCTGTTCTCAGCACTTTTGGGATTTGATGGTGGTGTCTGGCTGGTGGAGATGTGAGGTTTTCCCCCTCCTTCTTAATAGAATGTTCCCCTGGGAAATTTTCTAATTTTCAGGACTTGTGGGGCTTTTGTTTTGTTGTTCTTCATCAACAAATGTAATCACCAAATTCCAAAAGCAGAAACATGAGAAACTAAGCAAAAATTCCCAGAGTGGTCCCGAAAATCATGAGTATGGTAAGCAAGCAGCCAATTGTACACATTCACAGCTCACACCCACATATTCTGTGGCTTTTGATTTTGACCCTCCTTAATACTATGGCTCCGAGCTAGCAAGAGAAGTTCTGTTTATAAGGAACAGGGCAGCTGATGTGTGCAGTGCTGATTCTGAGGCTCAGAACCAAAGGCAGGCTTGGCGGAGAGGGGGCCAATTCGACTAATGAAGAAAACAGCTTCCTGAAACCCTTTTTCTTCCTTCAAAAACAGGTATGGAAATGTAATGAATGTTCTAAGATAAAAACCTAGCAGCTCTAGCATTAGGGATTTTTTCTCTCTCAATTTGCTTGGTACTTCAGTCGCCTTTAAGGACACTTTACATCACAGAATTTAACCTGAATTCTGAATCCTAGCAAAACATTTTGGCTGTGAGTTTGATTCGTGACATCCTGTTTTGTTGTTAACTGTGGCCTCTTATTAGTTTTTTAAAAATAACATTTCATGCTGTTGGTTTTATCAAAAGATTTCATAGTTCACTGAATTTACTCATGCTATCTTTTCAAACCTATTTTTTAAATTGAAAAATACATATATACACACGGTAAAAAAAAAAAAGAAGTATAAAAGAATATAAATGAAAATAGCAGAAACAAGTCTTTCTTCCACTACTGATTACCAGTCTTCCAAGGCTCCCTCCTCAGAGGTAACCACTGTAACCAGTTTGCTTTGTATCTTTCTGGAATTTTCCATGTGCATACAAATATACGTGTGTGCGTGTGTGTATGTATATAAATTCTATGCATACTGCTCTATATCTTGCCTTTTTACTTAATATCTCTTTCCACATCAGCTCATATATACCCACCTCATTCTTTTTCAAGGCTGTTAGATTTATCTTTTACACTTTAATTTTTAAAACAATAAGACACTCATTTTCATTTTCACCTCCTGTTCTGGTCAGCCATAGACTGCCAGTGCCAGGCAGGCCTTGTGTGGTCTCATTACAATGACCTCGAGAACATACCTTGGTGACACAATGATTTTTCCTCCCTGCCATTCCCTAAGCTTGTAATTCTCTAATTAGACCTCCATTCCTTTGGTTTGAACTTTGCCCAACTAGTCAAGTGCATATATTCCTGGACATCTTGTGTTTTTTTCATCCTGGTCTCAGTGCTGATGAATTTCTCAGATACTTTGTTGAAAATATGTTTAGCTGAGATAGGGAGTTGACCAAATTGGGACCCTGGGAACTAAGGTTGAAGGCGTAAAAAAAGAAGAAAGGAAAGTTTGAGGTCCCTACTTAACTCACTTTTCATTTTTTTCCCCATAGTCACGTCCATGCTTCCTGAATCCCCTCATGGTGAGTAACACCATAATTGGAAGATAAGGTCTGTGGAGGCTTTCTTTTTGGTTTTATTCATTTTAAAGAGTTTACGCTCTTAGGAGAGTCCTTGCAGAGGATGATAGGATATACATTCCAGTCTGAGCAAGAGTTTTTTCTACCTGGGAAGATGCAAGGCAGGAATAAGTATCTCTCTGATAATTTGATAAAAGCTATGACTCTCTTCCTAGAAAAATACACAAATACATAACAATGTATATACCGTTACAAGATTATTATTTTTGTATGTTAATGCTTCTATTTAGTGAGCATTTATTATGTGTTGAGAGCCAGGTCAAATGGCTCTGCATATTTGTTTATTTTTATTTAAGCCTTACAATAATAGTCCTGTGAGGTAAGTGTTGTTACCCTCATTTTACAGATAAAAAGACTAAGGTTCAGAGACCGTAACAGGAACAAGGTAGCAAAGGACAGAGGTGGGTTTGAATCTGCCTCAAGATCAAGAGCTTCTGTTTAAGGTACCTCTTTGA
>NW_011888910.1:3720039-3745806 GCF_000151845.1 Pteropus vampyrus
TCTCTGATAATTTGATAAAAGCTATGACTCTCTTCCTAGAAAAATACACAAATACATAACAATGTATATACCGTTACAAGATTATTATTTTTGTATGTTAATGCTTCTATTTAGTGAGCGTTTATTATGTGTTGAGAGCCAGGTCAAATGGCTCTGCATATTTGTTTATTTTTATTTAAGCCTTACAATAATAGTCCTGTGAGGTAAGTGTTGTTACCCTCATTTTACAGATAAAAAGACTAAGGTTCAGAGACCGTAACAGGAACAAGGTAGCAAAGGACAGAGGTGGGTTTGAATCTGCCTCAAGATCAAGAGCTTCTGTTTAAGGTACCTCTTTGACGCACTGAGGTTGATGGAAGACCTGCCTAGGGGAAGGTACTGCTGGCAGACAGGAAGAGCATAAGAACACATCTGTGAGCATGCTGCAGTGCTGGGCAAGAGGATGGTCTGAATATGCCAAGTCAAAATTACACACATAGAGGGGCAGAGCACAAAGAATGAAGTGTCCTTAATATTATCGGAAGCAGAAGAAAGAGAGTTGAGTGCTATTATACTAGCATGTAGTATGGAAATAGCAATAATAGAAGCTAAAACTATTGAGTGCTACTCATGGGTAGAGGATTGATCTAAGAGTATTACATGTTTTATTGCACTTAATACTTATAATAATCTTATAAGTAGATGGTATTATTATTTGTATTTTACAGATGAGAATACTGAGATTATACAGCTAACAAGTGGTAGGATCTGGGTTTGAAACAGACAATTGGGCACAAGTCTGTCCTTTTACCACCCAGGCTTTTGTGCCCCTGTATCATCTGTTTGTGAGTCCCCCTCCCTTTTTTTGATCTTGGTAAATCTCTTATGGTGATTTTCAAAGCCAACCCAAATGGCGCATTCCCTATAAAGTCTTTCTCAATCCTAATTTCTTCCTGTCTCTAGTCCTTCTTGGTGTCCTCATAGTGCTTGGCTTATATATATATTCTTGATGCCTTTTGGATGTTATATTTTAATTACTAGATTACAAGTGTCCTGAGGTTGAATAAGGCACATTTTATTTACCCTTGTTGCTTAAAACAGCACTGGTGACAATGGTACCTGCTTCCTATGTTTCCTGTATGGCTTATAGGCTAGATTCCACTTTACTTCAACACTGTTGGGCACTCCCATGGCATTGCAGGTTATAGAGAGAAGTGGAACATACAGGAAATCACCACAAGGGGCTCAGGGAATCCCAGATGGTTGCTTATCAATGTTCAGGACCCAGTAACAGTTGGGGGGACCTAAAAGCCCCTGTGATAACCAGACTCCTTTCTGTTTCCCTGGAAGCAGGTATTCTCTTTACTGCAATGACTTCACTAGTCTTGTAAACAAGCATCTCTCTGCTTTTCTATTTCTGTCTGCTTTTACGCATGGACAATTTACTCTGTTCATCTTAGAGTCAAACTCTAGGATTGAGGATCTGACTGCGTTGGCTAGTCACTATCCGGTGTAAATTGTCCCTCTTGGGCAGAGTCTTTATGCCAGACTCTCTCCTACACCTCTGTCTCTTTATATATGGCCCAGGCACTGATTCCTGGATGTGATGAATCTTGATAGAATTCGAAAGTTTCCTGGGTTTCATAAATGTATCCAGCTGCCTATTGTTGGAAATAAATTGCAGCACTTCAATGGGAGATATATTAGATTTAGAAAATGATTTAAGAATTTTAATTCTGGCACTATATGTCAAAGTTCCATCAATATCCTACTCCTTACTACATTCATCAGTCAATTTCAATGATAAAATTTTGGGTAGTTGTATTCACTTTCGTTCTTATTCTTCAAATTATGTAAGTTATTTAAAACCTTGAAAAGGCCATAATACTCTTTTGGTTTTATAAACATTGTTTTCAAGTATGATATTTTGTTTCCAATGTAAAAGAAACTGATTTTTAAAAACCTTTTTCATATTAAATTTCGAACATATGGAAAAGTTGAAAGAATACAATGAATATCAAAATCCTTTTACCCAGATTCGTCAGTTGTTAACATCTTGCCACATTTTCTCCCCATCCCGTTGTTGTTGTTGTTGTTGTTGTTGAAACATTTGAAAATCAGAGATGTCATGATGTTCCCTCTATATACTTTCTTTCATGTGTCTGTTAAGAACAGTAACATTCTACTATGTGTCCTCAATATCAGGTTCATACCTAAGAAATCCACTAATTCAATGTAATCTAATGTACGGTCAAATTTTCCTGATTGTCTCTCAATGATTCTTTATAGATTTCAAATATTCAAATTTTCCTGATTGTCTCTCAATGATTCTTTATAGATTTCTCCCCCAGACTTCAATCAAAATTCATTCATTTCATTGGTTATTACACTTCTTTATTTTCCTTTGATCTATAACTGTCTCTTCCTTTTTTGTTGTTCATGATACTGATATTTTTGACGAGTTCGGGCCAGTTATATTAAAAAATATACCGCAATCCGGATTTATCTGATGATGCCCTTATAAATAGATTGAAGTAAAATATTTTTGCAAGAATACTTCCAAGGTGAAGTGCGAAATTCCACTGTGTCATGCTAAGAGGCTCATGATGTCAGCTTCTGTCTTGTTAGTGGTGCTAAGTTTGACCAAGAAATCAATTTTGAAAATCAGTTTGGATTATAGATGGGCAGATCATGAGATTTTTCAATTGAAGTGAGTCTTCTTCTCCTTTCTGGAATTTTCTACATTAGAGCAGTTGCCATCAATGTCAAGAGACTCTGAGGTTCATTGAGTGTCTTCATAAGTGGAAGTAAGGGAGAACATCATGGGCCATGTAGGGGAACAGCAAGTGCAAAAGCCTTGAAGCAAGACTACGGTTGGCATGCTTGGGGAACCATGTAAGGAGTCCAGGGCTGCAGAGACATCTGCAGGAGAGATAGCTAGCAGTGGCATTCAAGAGGAGGCAGGGAAGGCTTAAAGGTTCCCGTAAGAACTTTGACTTCAGGCTAAGTGTGATGGAAAGCCATTAAGAGGTTCTGAACAAGAAAAGGATGTAATCTGACTTACATGTTTTTCTTATCACTTAGAATTTTTTATGCTTATTAAAAGTGATCTTTTAGACACAAACAGATTTTTGTAATATTTTCCTCTTGTGCATACATAAAAAAAGAAAAGCATATGTGAAAAAAACTGTTTAAGGTATTTCTAAGGCAATGCAACTATATCACAACCACCACCTGGATGACAGCAATTTAAAGACCATACTGATTTCAAGGATGTTAAAATGTGAAAAGATATGGTAGGAAATACAGATGTATCAGCACTTTGCTTTAGAGACACAATCCCCAGTTCTGTCCAAGCTCCTATGTTTGACTTCCAATCACATCCCCCTCCTCCCCACCGTGTGGATTTTTATGCTCCTAACTTGTGTTTTTCATGCCCGTTTCTCTACTGTTATGCCAAACTTGTGCCCCAACATACATGTTTGGTTTTGTCTTTGAACTGTCCTGTATGTTTATTCTGTGACTTGTTTTTTCACTCAACAGCATTGGAGGTGCAGTCTTGCTCCCTGTGTCACTGGCGCTCATTTTATTTTGGTTCTGTGTCCCACTGTGTGGGCCTCCATACCTTCCCTGTTCTGTTCAGAAACGTTTGGGAACTCCCAGTATTTTCTGCTACATACTGTCCTAGAACACCTGTGAGTGTTTCTTCAGAGCTCAGACCTCTGGAATTGCTAAGTGTACACAATTGACTTTCTGATTTTGTTTGCCAACAATCAGAGGCATCCCTCCTCCCTCCATGAACATCTTGAGGGGACAGGAACCCTGCTGTGCTTAGTCTGTGGCCTGGACTGAATGTCTGCGTTCAGGGACCCTGAGTGGAGAGGTGGGGTAGAAGACGGAGGAGAGGGGGAAGTGGGAATACTTCCCTGGTAGCCTGAGGAACCCAGGCCAAGACTTTGAGGGAAGGCAAATGCCTGGCGCTGACTCTCAGAACAGAGTGTAAGGTAAGGGCCCCTCTGGAGGGTGGGGACAAAGGCTGCAGACAGTGACATCACAGAATCCACTGTGCCGTCACGGTCACTACTTGGTCGTGGGACACAGAATCCAGCAGTGGACATGTATCATTCTGAGCTGCTTTTATCTCGGTCCCTTCACTGATCCTGCAGTAAGAAGACCTGTGGCTGCTCTGGGAACACTGCCGTGAGGCCCCACCAAAGCTTCCTGCTCTGGCTCTTGTTTAGTAGGGTTCAAGGTTACTGCCTCCCTCCAGCCCAATGTCGCACTGGCAGCAGGGACCTGAGTCCTTACCCACCTGCTGCTCCTCGAGGTCCCGATGCTCCTCTCAGGGCCTCAGACAGACAGCTGCCACTGGAGCCGGCGGTGAGCGTGACAGCACAGCAGAGGGCTGGCTCTGACCTTATTCAAGGCAGAGCTGCCTTCTGTCTGTCACCAGTAGAGCCTGGACTGGCGTCCTCTCCCCTGACTGAGGAAGGTCCGACCTTTTTCTGGGATGTAGGTTTTGTGGGGAGAGGAGCCGATCGCCTTACCCCTGCCCCTAACCCCAGGCTGCTCATCCTTTGTCTTTCTGTCCCCTCTGGTAGGCACAGCTGGAGAATGGTTTCGTAGGACTGGTGGACCCCTGCCCTGTGGTGAGGGGAGGCCCCCATCCTGTGCTCAGCCTTCTCTGCATCCTTCCCTTGAGGCATCTGCACTGTTGGCTTCCACCCCATTTGCTTCTGTTGGTGTTCCTCTGCAAGGATAAGAGGAGGAACCTACTTCTGGGCCTTTAGCTGTTTCTACCAGAGACTCGCTGGTATCTCTGCTTCTGCAACTGCCAGATCCACCTCACCCTCTGTAGTGAGTTTCATGTCCAGCCCATAGCCATGCTACAGCACACACCATAGCCATGGTGGGACACCAGTGAGGACCTGCTGGCTGCTTCTCCCTCCATAGTGCTGGCCCCATCTTTTCTTGGGCCAGGGAGCTGCTCCTATCCTGGCTGCATTTACTGTCCTGCAGACTGGAGGCAGCTGTGCTCACAGCACTGACTGCAGGGACTGTTGCCATTCCTGCTGCCACCACCCCTGCTGCTCATATACTGGTACCTTTGGCCACAATTGCAAACTTGGTGACTATAGAAAGAATGAACTTGGAGTGGTTAGACTGGGCATTCCATGAGTAGAGTCTGTGTATGAACATCATGCTGGACTCAGCCCCCGCCTCCCTGGACCCAGTACAGTCAGAAAAAGTGGCCCCAGACACCTTTGGGGACATGAGATGGTTCCTCAGGCTGACCTGATCCTGACTTCCTGTGAAACTTTGTGACCGCTGGTCTCTTCTTACATCTTCCACAATCCATCCACATCCATTGTGTCCCTGGCTTGGGTATCCTGTGTCCTGCTGCACCTCCGATGGAGGTCCCAGGAGTAAGTGAGGTTTTTCCAGTAGACAACAAGGTCTTCCCAGATGCCCGAAGGGAACAGAACTGAAGGTAAAAGGCACAGCCAGTGGCAAGAGTCAGGCATAACTCCTGTTTACACCAAGCGTGAACAGATCTGGACAGACTCCAAGGGAAGGAGACTCTTGCCCCCTGGCTGGGCCACGTTCAGTGTGCTGCTCATGGCCTGCAGCTAGTCAGGCCAGCAGCATGATGTCTAGTATTGGGCAATAGGGCTGGTTATGTGGTGTCCAGGCTACCATTCAGTCAGCATGCACACCAATCACTTCTCCTTTTCTGCTGACCTGGACAAAGTTAAACACTTGTGTGTATGGTGAATATGTCAGTCTTCCCTGCATAGCTGGCACTGCAGGTCCCTGAGGAGATGCATGGCCACATGGGCTGTGTGATGTGGCAACATCCATCCACTGCTCATGGTATACTTTTTTTTTTTTTTAAAGAAGCTCTGTTTCTGGCACCTGGTCTCCTCATGGGGTTCCCCGAACTGTGGCTCCAGTAAGAGGGGTCTCTGCTCAGCTCAAAGTCCCCTCCTACCCAGTCACATTTATCCTCTACTGCCCTCTGTGATCTGTCACAATCATATACCCTTTTGTCCTTGTGTCCTTGTCCCCTACAGCTAGCTGGCCCCTCAGGACAGGATTATTCCCCCATCCCACAAAATGTACCACCACCTCCACAGAGAGCAGACCCACCTTATTGGGAGAGTAGGTGGGAACTTACATTTCAATAGCATGGCTCTGCTGCGTGGGAAATAGACATGAGGGAGAAAAGTGGAAGAGAGATTACTTGGGAGGCTATTGCAATAATTCAGAGATGATGGCAGCTTGGAAAAAGATGGTACAATGGAGGGATGATGGTGGTTAGGTTGAAAATATATTTTAGAGAGAGATCAAACTGAATTTGATGGTGGACTGGATAGAGGTTGGTGTGCAAAATCAAAGATGACTACAAAATTTTGGCTTCAGTGAATGGGCGAATGGCAGTGCTGTTTATACTGGGTTGTGGCAAATTGAAGGAAGTACAGGTTTGGAATGAGAAGGAATCAAGAGCTCAGCTTTGGACAACTTAAGTTCAAGTTGCCTATTAGACATCCCAGGGAAGATTTACCAGCCTAGGCAGCCTCAGATTCATGGAAGAATGTTAAGTGGGACATAAATTTTGGGGTCTTCAGTATATAAATGGCATTGGAAAGCGTGAGGGAGTAAACCCATTTAAGTGAGTGTAGGTAGATAAGACATCTGAAGGTATTCCCAGGAAGACCTCTAATAGTCAGAGGTCAGGAAATGCAGCAAAGATTCAGCAAAGGAGGCTGAGATGGGAGGCAGCCACAGAGGTAGAGGAATATGAGAAGAGGGTGGTGGCCTGAAAGCCAAAAGACAGAAATGTTTGAAGTTATCAACTGTGTGAATGTTTTGGGTGGTAATGAAAATTGACCATCAAATTTGTCCATGTGAAGGTCCTTGTGGTTTGATGAGACTGGTGTTAGTAGGGGGAGGCCTGATTGGAGTGGGCTAGGGAGAATGGGAGGTCAGAATGTGGGATAATGGGTTTACATAACACTCTGGAGGGGTTTGTAAATGGGAGTTGAGAAGTGGGCTGGTAGTTGAGAGGAAAGAAGACTAGGGAAAATTTTAAATACTTAAAAAAATCTTTTAAACATTAATTTAATTTTAAACATCTTTATTGAGGTATATTTTACATATTGTTATATTTAACCATTTTAAGTGTGCAATTCAATGATTTTTAGTATGTTTTTCAAGTTGTACAACCATCACCAAAAATCATCTTAGAACATTTCCATCACCCAAATAAAATTTTTTGTGCACTTTTACGGTTATCCAGTTTCTACTTTCATCTCCAGGCAAACACTATTTTATATATTGTCTCTATACATTTTGCCTTTCCTGGGAATTTTATGTAAATGAAATCATAAAACATATTGTCTTTTGTGTATAGTTTTTTTTACTTAACATATATCCATTCATGCTGTAGCATGTATCAGTATTTTGTTCCTTTTATTGCTAAATAGTAGTCTATCAGAAGGCTATACCATATTTTGTTTTTTCATTCATAGGTTGGTGGACATTTAGATTGTGGAAGATTACTAAGAAAGGGACTGTATTAGTGTGCCTTAGTATGCCATAACAAATTACCACATACTGGGCAACTTAAACAACAGAAATTTGTTTTCTCACAGTTCTGGAGTTTGGAAGTTTAAGATCAAGGAGCCAGAAAGTTGGTAGCTGGTGACACATTACTTTCTGGCTTGCACATGCTGCCTTCTCACTGTGTCATTATGTGAACTTTCCTCTGTGCACATGGAAAGAGAAAGAGAGAGAGAGAGAGAGAGAGAGAGAGAGAGAGAGAGAGAGAGAGAGATTGGGATTGCGATTGCGATTGCTGGAGTCTTTTCCTCTCCTTATAAGGACACCAATCCTATAACATTAGGGTCCTACTTTTATGATCTCTTTTAACCTTAAATAAGGCTCCTTTCCCCCAAATACAGTCACATTAGGGGTTAGGAATTCAACATATAAATTTGGGGGAACACAATTCAGTCCATAACAGGGATTTTACAACATAATTGTGTGCTTCCCTGTATACACATGGCTCTTACTATGTCAGCATGTACTGGATTGCAATCCTTTTTTCTTCCTGTAAATCTTTTTTGGTGACAAAATATGTAGTTGACTTTTGTTTACAGTCAACAGAGCAGAGAGAATTCATCAATTGAGACTGGACAAAAGACACAGAGGCAGTACTGGTAGTAGATCTGCTGATGGGAGAATGTGCTAGTTTTCTTCTTACACTTGTTCTCAGTGAAATCAGCCATCTGTGGAAGGGGCAGAACTGTGTAGTACATACATGGCTACTAGAGAACCAATGATGTTTCACTGAGGACTAAGAGAAGAGGGAAATGTTATTTATATCCTCAGGAGCTAATACCTACCTCATTCTTCTTTCTTTGAATGCATTGCATTTTGTTTAACCCACTTCCTATAGTTCAACACATTAGAGTTTTTGATGTATGCGTACTACTAGATTATGTTATTTGAAGATGGGAACTGTCCTGTGCATATTTGCATATCCTACTCAAATATCTTAGTCCACAGTAGGTACTCAGTAAATGTTGAATTGAAATAAATTTTCAGCAAAGCTATATAATCTTTACTTTCTAAATAATTTGCCTTATACAACTAGCACCTCTCTTAGAATTGACTGGTAGGACTAGTAGGTAGACAAATAGTTGCACTATTAACTATGATTTGGGGAATGCTTTTGAGTTTTTCAAAAAGATCTTATCAATAAAACTGGGAAATATAAACCAGCACTTCTCATACTTCAATCTCCATATGAATTAGCTGGTAGTGGTGTTAAAATACAGACTCTACTCAGTATATCTGGGGTGAAGCCTGAGATTCTGCATTTCTGACAAGCTTCCAGGTAATGCTCATGCTCTTGGTCCATAGACCATAATTTGACTAGTGAGGATCTAAGTCCACAGAAGATTGGGTTGCATGAGAGATTGAAGAACTTGGGCAAAGAACTATCTAGGTTATTGCTGAAAGTGGGGGGTGAGTTCTCAGGGAGGCAGTGAAAAAAGAAGGAGAATACCTTAGAAGTACCACATAACTTCATCAAGCTGGGATTGAGACATTAGGAATAAGGATCTTGCTATGAGTTCAGAATTCAAAATGGCTTAGAGACATGGAGAGAAACCAACAAAAGCGAAGTCCAGAAGAGACAAAGGGCATTGTGCTTGCAGAAGCAAAATCCAACCTTTCGAATCTATGATGAGCAATGATAGGGTAGGTGCATGCGATGCTGAAAAGTATCTAAAAATCATGTGGACTCTGGGCTAATCATGAGTCAGCAATAAAATTCTCAGGTTTGGAAATCAAACGTAAAGGTAGACTACCAAATTAGAAACCACAAAGCAATCCCTGTGATATCTAGCACTACTCAGAACCTTGCTAGAATTCTGCATCTAGTTTTGAGTTATACGAATCTAGATAAATGCAGAGAACTCAAAGAAACTTCAGGTGAGAGTTTCAAGAATGATTAAAATGTAGAGAAATAAGGTATAATGGTTAGAGAAGGCTGCGTGTGATTTAATAATAGTATTCCATACACAAAGGGATGTGATCTGCAGGCACTGAGGAATAGTACTTCCACATTTCTTCTGACTAAGATGAGATGGCTTTAAACTACTCCAAGGCTGATTTTGGTTGGGTATGAAAACAGTCTCTCACATAGAGAAATGATTGCTAGGCATTGGAATGTGCTGCCAAGGGAAATTCTTGAATGCTTTTCCTCCTAGAGGCCTTTTCCTATTGTTGAGAATTGTTAAGTGGAGACCAACTTTAAGACAGAAATGGCATAGCTAACATTTGAGCTGTATCCACTGGTGGCACTCTGAGTCCCTGAGGACCAAAACGGTTGATAAAGCCAAAATTAATTACTTTTCTTCACATGATGTCCTGGGGATCCCTGAAGGTACCAAGGCTAAGAGATCACTCACTGGTGACATTGTTGAGAGCAGCTAAGCTTACTGGGCACTTTGAATGAGACAAGGACTATAGGGTGTGTATGGTGAAGTTCAGGTAGAGTCTAGGTGCTTATATCTTCTCTCTCTGGTCTGGTTTTTCAGAGCTGGCCAACAACACTGCCCAGTGAAGTGGAATTCCACCTAATGTCTAGCTGGTTTGGAAACTGAGGTCAAATCAAAACTCTACAGCAGGAGCCACATAAAGTAGGAACAGAGATTCATAATCATACTAGGACCTAGCAGGTAATGTACATGGGTGAAATAGTCAGGTGGATGAAAAATGGCACAGCAGGGACTGGAGAGCTCATTCCACAGGAAATAGAAGCTGCTTTGAATATGACATCTCTGATATAAACCAAGAACTGATCTGTGATTAATGAGAGGAAACAAAGGGAAACTCAAGCCTATAGCAACCGTGCCAGCCATGGTATCGGGATTTTGCCCTGCCCCCACCCCTACCAAGTCAACATTACAGAAGGTTATACAGATTATTTTTGGGGTGAGATACTTAAAACAGATGTTTCACTCTAAATTAACTGTTCAGCTGAAGCTCTGTAGATGTGTCTTACAATTCACCCTTAAAATGTCATCTAACTGCCCCTACCCACATAAAAGACACAAACAATGTCCAACAACCAGAAACTCAAGTTTCTGGTTGTTAACATCATTTCCCTATAAATTGGATAATTTTCATGGCAACATATACTAGCCTGTTTTTTTAAGGCTTGTGGACATACCAGGATGAGACTGTCCACCTTGTGAAGAGCAGGAATTCTGAACAAAAGCAGGCAGAAGCTGGAAACCACTAGTCTTTATAAATAGAGCACCTTACAGGAAAAATGCTGCCCAATTTGCACTTGTAGGACATATTGGGGTGGTTGCTGTTGACTGCTCTACTCTGGGTATATAGTGCTTTGGGAAGAGTGGTTGGGGAGTTAACCCTATTTTCTCAGGGTTTTTGCACACAATGGTGATACATTTTTTTTTTCTTTTAGGCCATTAAATAATCAAATTTATCAAGGATCACCTATTGAGGCCTACAATAGACCAATAGTGTGCTGAGAATCCAAGTCACAGGAGCTCCACTGGGAATAGGTTGACAGATGATACAACAATTCTATTCTGCTTGATTCTTTACCACAGTTGGAGTTCACCACAATGGAGCATTTGAAATATTTTGTTTTCATTTGTTTTCTTTCCTATGTATTTTATGAGATCAAAATGAGACAAAGAAGCTGGCAGGATGTCTCTCAGAGCTCTTTCTGTTACCAGGGAAGAATTTTGTTTTATGCTGTTTTCAGTAGAAATAACTGTAAAATCTGAGCTGCACAGAATGCTCTCACAAATAACAGGTTGAGGAATAATTCTTTTTTCTCCCTGGCTTTATTGAAATATAATAGACAATCAGTTGCTAATATTTACATTGTACAATTCAATAAGTTTTTTTCAATTATAGTTGGCATACAATAATATACCAGTTTCAGTTGTACAGCCTAGTGATCAGATCAACATAATTCGCAAAGTGATTAAGCCACAAAATCTAGCACCTCTCTTCCCCTTACATATTTATTACAACATTATTAACCATCTTCTCCATGCTACACTCTACATCTCTATATCTATTCTGCAACTATCCATTTGTACTTCTTAATCCCTTTGCTTTTTTTTTTTGCCATCTCCCTCAAACCCCCTCCCATCTGGTAGCCCTCAAAACATTCTCTGTATCTATGAGTTTATTTCCATTGTTTTTGTCGTTGCTGTTGTTTATTTTGTTCTTTAGATTCCACATGTATGTGAAATCATGCGATATTTGTCTTTCTCTATCTGACCCATTTCATTCATCATAATATCCTCTAGGCCAATCAAGGCAATATCTTTTCCATTGCCTTTCATTTAGTCTCTGTGTGTCTTTAATCTGAAATGAGTCTCTTGTAGGTAGCATATGTAGGGGTCTTGTTTTATTATCCATTCAGCCACTCTATCTTTTGGTTGGAGCACTTAATTCTTTTGCATTTTGAGGTACTTGTTGATAAGAATGTAATTATTACCATTCTTTATTCCTGTTTATGATACATGTTTTTTCTTCCTAAAGAAGTCCCTCCAACATTTCCTGTAATACTGGCTTAGTGATGATAAATTCCTTCAGCTTATTTTTGTCTGGGGAGCTCTCGATCTGCCCTTCAACTCTAAATGATAGCTTTGTTGGATAAAGTATTCTAGGTTGTAGATCCTGAGTTTTCATCACATTCAATATTTTGTGCCAAGCTCTTCTGTCTTGCATAGTTTCTTTTGAGAAATCAGCTGCCAGTCTTATGGGTGTTCCCTTTTAGTAACTAACTGCTTTTCTCTTGCTGCTTTTATTGTCTTTAAGTTTTGGCATTTTCTTTGTCTTTAAGTTTTGGCATTTTAATTTACTATGTGTCTTGGTGTGGGCCTCTTTGGGTTCCTCTTTCTTGAGACTCTCTGAGCTTCCGGAGGTTGTGTATCTGTTTCCTTCACCAGGTAAGGGAAGTTTTCCATTATTATTTCTTTAAATATGTCTCTGTCATCTTGTTTTCCTTCAGGCACCCCTACGACATGGATAATTTTACATTTAATAGTGTCCCATAAGCTCCTTAAATTATTATTATAGTCTTGGCTGCTTTATTCTTGCCATTCTGATTGAATGTCCTTGGCTTCTCCATCCTCTATATCAGTAGTTAGATCCTCTTCTTTATCTGCTCTGTTTATTGTCTCTACTGCACTCTTCATCTCAGATAATATGTTCTTCATTTCTGACGGGTACCCTTTTATAATTTCCATTTCCATTTTTATGTTGGTTTTTTTTTTAATCTCTTTGTTAGAGTTCTCATTGAATTCATCTACACTTCCACTAAGTTTATTGAGCATCTTTATAATCAATGTTTTTAACTCTGCATCTGTTAGATTGCTTGACTCCATTATTCCTGGATCTCTGTTCTGTTCTCTCATATGGTTTCTGCTTCTCTGTCTTCCCATTTTGGCTGCATTTCTGTGTCTGTTTCTATGTACTAAACAAGGCTCCTAAGTCTCCCAGTCTTATTAGTACGGCTTTGTGTAGTAGGTGTCCAGAGGCTCAGTTCTGAGAGGGGTTCAGCTGTAGGCCAAATTTAGCCCTAGCCCGTGCCCTTCTGGGGCTATCTGTTAAGATTCTGCAAGCAATCCACAGATGCTGTGCTTATAGTTGCCTCAAGAAACACCAGAAACCAAGGCCAGCTGCCACCAATGTGAGTCTTGGAGCTTCTCAGCAAGGAGTCCGAGACTCGCTGTGGACAATGCTGAATGTGGCTTGGGTGGGGCCATGAGTTGGGGGAGGCAGAGTTTCATGGAATCCCCTGGGCAGAGTGACCTCTCTTATCCAGCTTTATGAAGTCTCAGCTATGGCAGTGATGTATCCACCCACTGGGAGTGAGGAGGGTTCAACAGAGGAACAATGGATACCACCAGCACTTCTGCCCAGGAGAGATCCTTGCCTCCAGCCCTCAGTCGGAAAACTCAGTGTTCCTCTGTAAGTCCCTGGTGCCTTCTGCACAACCCACCTGGCGCTGGTGCTCAGAGCAAGCAGGTCTGTAACCACGCAAGTCCACTCATGGACATGGCCCCTTTAAGAGGTGTCTGCACTTACTGCAGCTTCTGTCTCATTCAGCCACTTAGACCGGACAGCTTCACATTCTCGCCCCATCCTACCTCCTACCGTTCGGCAGGGTGTTTTCTTATTTCATTCCTTAGTTGTAAGGTGTGTTCATCTAGGTCCCAGGTGACTTTCCTTGCTGGTTGCTCCATGTTTCTGTCATAACTTTGATTTGGTAGAAAGAAGGATGAACCTCTAGAGCCTCTATCATCCACGCCTTTTTTCTTTACCTGCCCAGGAATAATTCTATCATAGCTACATGGTTCTCTTTGGCCTGAAATAAAAAACTCCATGTGATTAATTAAATACTAGACTATTGCTAAAATGGATATACCAGAAGATAACCGTTTGATGAGAAATTGTTCCACATGATTGCAAATTATTTCTCTATTCATTGAATATGTTAATATCTAAAGATTGACCTGTACATTAGGTCTTTCTTCTCAAAAGTTTAGAATAATAATAATAGTTGCTATTTTGTTGAGGGTTTATCCTATGCCGGATCCTGCACATACAATAACCTTTTAAAAATATTCAATATTATTATTTCCATTTTATGGATGAAAGCTGAGGCAGTGAGAATATGCCTAGTAAGTGGCTGGACAGGGGCATTTTGCCATCAGACTTATAATTTATAACCATTGCTCTATCCCATCTCCTTTAGGTTTAATATGAATGGTGAGACTTACACACAGGCAAAAAGGAAGCTTTTCTGATCACTTCAATCAAAAGTGACCTGTTGTTCTCAGAGATATAGCTTTCGACTACCTTTGAAGTTAGAACATCTGCCAGTGAACTTGACTTCTGAAAATAGCCAAAAGTCTTGGTCACCAAGCCTGGTGAATATTGTGGTTAATACCACTTCCTGTCTAAAATGTGGTAAAATTGAAGTGTTATCACCAATTTGAAAATGTTTCCAAGTGTTTCCAAATGAGGCATTTAGAAATGTTTCATTCAATGGTATAAAAAAGTGCCAACTCTCTGGTGATCCCTATTGTAAAGGAACCTTGAAGATACATGTGTAGTTCTGGCCAGTGATATTCTCTCATTTTACACAGCTTCTTTGCATTCCTAGCTCTGAAAGAATAAATGACTTCCTCATGTGCTAGGCCCAGCATCACTGTTCAGTAAGCAGTATATTGATGGACTGATTGCATGGCGGCATGCCATCATCTCTTTCATGTCAGAGAGTCCCTGCTCACTTCTCCCCTTTTTACCCTTTGGAGCAGCATGCTGAGCTCTGGCCTGGGATTCAGAACTTCCAGGCTGGCATGCGGTTCTCACAGAGCATGTCCTCCAGCTCTCTCTTACTCACTTTGGCTAGAGATATGGGCTCCTCTAGACATCTCAGGCTGCTCTAGGGTCATGGAAAAAGGACAGTGACAATTTCAAACTTCTTTAGCTTTTCATCCCAACAGAGAGAAACAACTAATCCAGTGGCAAGCCAGATATTGAGTTTTTTGCTTTAAGAACCTTCCCTACAAGTATGCTTCATTTGGGATTTGGAAGCAGTTATCTTCTATCCTGCCTCTATGTCAAGATCTCTTAATCTGTGGTCAACATGGCCTGGGGCAAATTACTTAACCTCCCAAGACCTCTGTTTCTTCATCTGTAAATAGTAGTGGTGCTGGAGGTAGGACAATGATGATTATCTACCTCATCCAGTTGTTATTTGAAAGAGTATGAATTTGGCTGCTTGACTCAGCTTGAATCCACCTTCTAATTTGGGCAAGTAACTTTCTGAGCTTCAGTTTCCTTATGCATACAATTGATACAATGCTTCCTATGTTTCCGTTTTGTTATAAGGATGAAAGGAAAGAATATATGCACATAATCAATTCAGATCTTAAAATACAGAAAATGCTCAGTATTAATTATTATACTCTTATTGTGTTGTCCTAGAAGTCCATGGATGGCTTTGGAGGAATGTAGTCCATGAATCTTCTAGAATTACAGGCAAATATTTGTATGTATATCATGTGTACTTTTTCTGGGGCAGGATTCCATAACACTCATCTGATTTTCAGAGTCCAACCTTCTTCCTTCTCCCCATCAAAATCGAGAATCACTGTTATAGATGCTTAGAGATATGAAGAACTCATAAATAGCTTAAGCACAACCTCCAGAATGGTATTGAAAATTGAACCTGTTCATGCTTTCTCTCCTGTGTTTGAATTTAAAACTTTGATATAGATTTTTTTCCCAGCCCAAATCTAGTTTTCCAGCTCACACCTTTTCTTCATGCCATTCTTCATGGCCATTTGTCTTTGAGTGTATGTTGTGTATTGTGACCATCTGTTTTTATGAAAGCAAGAACTTATTTATTCTTGTGCTGCCAACAATGAGAGGCTAAGCACAGATCTCTAAGTCAAACAGGTGTTCTGAAAATACTGGTTTGAGGCAGAGTACTGAACCAAAGGTCTGGATTCACCAGAACAGTGTGCTAAGTAACTTTCAGGAGCCATAAACCTGCAGCCCAAGTTGGGAGAAGAATTGCAGGAAGACACGAAACACTCAAACTCAGATGCCTGCTTGAGGCTGAACTAATTTCCATCCCCCAGTGAGACAAGTTTCCCCTCTCCAGTGTGATTGCCGGTACAGGTTGGGACAGATTAGTAAAATGTGGAAATAACAACTTGGCTTGCAAATGCATTGGCTAGCTTTGCTTAGGCAATTTCGATGAAAAGAGAAAAAAGATAAAACAGGTAATACCTGTTTCGTTTGAAAAATAAAATTAGTTGGGCTAAAAGAGAATCTTGTGCTTGGTTCAGGAAAAATTAGTGGTGGCCTACAAATCTGGAACATTGCCATTACATTCTGCTTGCCTCAGTAAAATGGTTTTTGGAATTTAGGAATTCAAGTAGAGGAAAAAGAGCTTTCTTAAATTCTGTTCAACTACTAGGAGTAAGTTAAAAGCAAAGTGAGTCCTACCAAGTTTGGTAAAATTCAGAACAAACATTACCTTTCTGTTTCTGTGTCTTCCTACCATCTTTCTTCTAAACCATACCAGAGGAAAGACTTACTTACTTGGTTGTTGTTTTCCCCCCTAAATTTACATATCCCTCTAAGAGAAGGTAAAGTAGCTCATAAAGCCCTTAATTTCTCGGTACTTTTTCAAATTATGAACTTATTTTTCCATTAAAAAGTAGTGTTAATACACATAAAATCTGAAGACTAAGAGGAACTAAGTCACTCATAATATGACCACCAATAATCACCATAATCCCTTACCCTCTATTACCATTTTTAAAAACTATTTCTTTTTTTGTGTATATACTTGAAAATTGTAATGATAATTTACATATAAGTTTATATCTTGCAATTTTTACTTAAACATTCACATAAGCATTTTCTTTGATAGATATATTCTTTATAACCATCACAGTTAGTGGTCATATAACAATTTATTGAGTGTATGTACCATATTCTCCTAATGATGAATATTTAGATTGTTTCCTTGAAGTGCTGTTATACCAAATGCCACAGTGGATGTCTTGTGCATAAAGGTTTTCTGCAGTTTGAGTAATTTTCCTAGGCTTGGTTCCCAGAAGTAGAATCAGAGTCCTGGATCAGCAAGTGTTAAGGCTTGGATGCTCTTGATTTGACTTCCCCACTGCTTTCCAAAAGGCTTGTACCAACTTATCCTGGCAGCAACAGTAGGTGAAGATTCCAAGGCTCTCAGCTGAGTTTTTATTTAAATGGTGATATGGAAACAGCCTGCCTGGAATGATCCTGACGAGCTGTTGCCCCTAGGAAATAGGTAGGAGGGTTCAGGTCTATTTCTTGGGTCACCAAGGATCTGAAATCAAGATCTCACCTTTTTTCTTCCAAGGGAGATTCCCTTTGCTCATGGACCAAAGCAGAGTTGGAGATATTATAAAGCATTAAACTAGAGAAGGAAGGGGAAACTAACAGGTAGAAGTTATAATTCATGCTGCAATTAGCCCCTTGACATAGCTCTTACCTATTGTTTCCTCATATTTAGTCCATTGAATGAGTAAGAGAAACCTCTGTTTTGTACCAGCTCTCAGTTTGTTCAGGACCACTTTGTTAGGCTAGTGTTCTAAGATGATCAATATTTATTGTTCTACCAATTGTGTCCATAGGTATGCCATACTGGATCCTAGCACCTAGAAGACTGTCTAGAGATAGTAGCATTTCATATACATGTTGAGTGCAAGAATGAATGAATAGTAGAATGGGAGTAGCAGAGGCCTTATTTCATATGAAGCATGTGTCAGGCATTGCTGATTGCTGACCAAACATGTTTCTCTCTTCTTTATCAATTGAACATTCATTTTAGTTGAGGCTGCATTATGTCAGAGAAATAACTCATTTCCCCAAGATCCTTGCAAATAAGGAAAATAAAACTGGGAGCCATGTGACACATTTTGGATCTATGAGCTGGCAGATGTAATCTAAGAGTTTCTGGGGAAGCTGATTTCCTTTTTTCTGCTTTCTCCTCTTTCTTCCTGTGAGCCTGAAGTTGAAAGAGCCATCTACCACCAAAAGATGACAAACATGAGGATGAAAGTCACAGACTAAAGATGGCATAGACTAAAGAATTAGGAAGCTGGGATACTGATGCCATCCTGGGTTTGCTGCATCAGCCAAAGGTGCATTACCTCTTTGAGAAAATTAAAACTTTTTAGATAAGCCACTATGGTTGAGTTTTCAGTTACATGCATTTGTGTGCCATCCTTACTGATACAAGGAACTGAGCCCAGGAAATTTCATCTTGCCCTAGGTCACAATGATAGTGTGAGCCAAAAATAATACCAGAACACAAGTCTACTTAATTAAAGCAGCCCTAGTTAGATGAAATGTTAGATTGAAAGCACCCTCAAGAGTATATGCATTTTCAAGTATTTTTTGGAAGAGTTTTGATAAATATTGGTTTCTGACTGATTTGGTGGACAAAGGGTACTGAAGACTCTTATGAACCCAAGGGTTTTACTTTTATGGTATATGTTCTAGTCAAAATATGAGCTCCTTAGAGGCATATTTATTTAGTAGAAGAAAAGATAAAATACCAGCAGAGTTTTCTTTCTGATTTTCATTAATTATGGTAATTTTGTTCTCATATTTTATATGAAATTAAAAATCAAATTTGGTAAATTTGATTTGGGTTTTATATTTTAAATGTTAAGAATGGCCTTTCGTGTGTGTGTGTGTGTGTGTGTGTGTGTGTGTGTGTGTGTGTGTGTGTGTTTAATTTTAATTTTCAGAGAAGTCAAGAAAAAGCTGAGGATACAACTGACAATGTATATTTTCTTGATGTTCTTTCACTGTGTTAAAGTATAGACCCTTTGGCAATATTTCTCAAAAAACTGCTTTTAAATGACATTTGAAAACATCTACACTGTTCACATAGTTTTGTTCCTTGATAAATAGTCCTCTACTTTTAGAAGTGACTTATAGAAGAGACCAGATAAAAGAGAGAAGAGGATCAAATTCATGTGTGTCTCAGTTGCTGACATGACCTAACAGGGAAGCATTTCCATAAATCAACCAGAGTGTTTTCTTTTGTAAGCCACAGAGAAAAATGCTCTCGAGTTTTGCACGTGGTGCATTTGTAAGCAATAAGTAATTTTCCAAAGATAATTTTCCAAAGTGAACCAAATGCTTCATTCCATTCTTTGGGAGTCATACTATAGTTTAGAAAACAAGGTAAGGATATAGGTCAGACAGTCCTATCAGCAACCTACTCCTTACTATATTTATTAGTCAGTTTCAAATATTTTTATGTTGTTGCTGTATTCACTTTCATTGTTGTTTTTCATACGTTAATACATATGTCAGATAACTTCCTCCAACTGATGTGTTTACTTTCTGGCTCAGTTCTGCCTTTCTTTTCATGTTCTTCACTTGCCACAAGACAAAAGACATATGAATGTCATGGGATCCTGAATAGCTCTTTACCTTTGGACATGTTTTTCCACCACAACTCAGAAGTCATGCCAAAAATGTGGCCATGTCTGAGAGTTGCCATTGCCAAGAGTTGCTGCAGCCATCTTGCTCTGGGCCCATGGGTAGAGTCAACATGGAAGATGACAAAGTGGACAGATGGAAAGTCCTTGATGATATACACTACTAATCACACTGCATCTGGAGCACAGCTTGTCTCTGGATTCCCAGTTATGGGGCACAATACATGTTCTGATTTATAGTATACGCATTTCCCACATGGACATGAACACGCATGGAACATACTAATACTAAAAAATTATTCCTTGTGTATCTGAAACTCAAATTTAACTAGGTATCCTATATTATATCTAGCAGCCCAACTATAGATTCCCAGAAAGACTTCTGAGGTGCTTGTGGGGGTGCATGGATCCTGGCCTTCCCAGGGTCTTAAAACCATATTTGTTTGGGATTCATTTTCAATTAAAGACCATTCTCTGGGTGAGCCATTTCCCAAGTTAACGAAGAAAAACAGGGTTTCTAGCTGGACACTGGACCCTCCCATCACTGGGCAAGGTGAGCCCTCTGCCCCCTGTTCTGCCTTCTTTGCACCATTCTCCACCTCTTAGCACTTCTCTTCCTCGCTCCAGGAACCTAGTGCTTCTCTTGCTGCTCTTTGGCCATCAGAAGCCCTCATGGGCCTGTAGTCTGAGTATGCTCCAGAGTTACTTCTTTCTTTATCCCATTTTCCAAAACTCGCCTTTACCTCAGCAACATCCAGGGGACACTAGGCTGTGACTGGCTGACAGATGCACCTGGCTCCTCTGAGAGCATCTGCTCTTTAATTTTATTTGCAGGAATGTCTCTCGAGCTGGTCTCATTGAAAGTAGCATGGCAACGTGATGCACTTTGGGTAAGTGGGTGTTTATTACTTCAGAAACTCTCAAGCTGACATCTGGCCCTAGATGCTAGCATCTCATTCCACCAATGCTCTTGGCTCAGATGCTGATAGGGGGCCCAGGCCTCACCTCTCAGAGCCAATAAAGGTGTATTGCTTCCCTCTCCACATCAACCTCAGCCAGCCCTTAACAGAAATAAAGAAGGTTTTATTTTCTCTAGCTGTGATAAAACTGGACTCTTAAGAAGAAACCTTTTTTCTTTTTTAAATTAGGAAACTAAAAAACATCAAAACAAAGAAAATAGTCCAAAGCTCTGTTTGCAGAGATCCCTTTTTAGTCCTCACCTCCAGTGCCACAGAGCTTGGCCCAGCCATGAGGAATTTAGTATTGGACCTCACCCATCTCTTCAACCTCTTCTGGATCAGATGAACACCCGGAGATAGAATTAGGTCATGCTGCCTGATGTGTGACCCTCATTTGCTCCTTGTACTGGCTCCCTCTCTTATAGCAAATCCCACAGCACCACCCCAACCCTGGGGACCCTCTTGCTCTTGATTAGAGGAGGGACTTCCCTTCTGCTCTTGAAGGACCCCTCTCCCTGATCACCCTATTTTCCTAGGCCCTTTAGCCCCACCATAAGAGTCCCCATGGCTCTGTCTCCATTTCTCTCTGTCTGGATTGGTCTCTTGACTGAAGGTCTATTTTCTTCCCAGAAGCTCTGGGGCTGCCTGCTGGCCGTGCAGGTTTGCAGGCACCCTCCGTCTTCTACGGGGATGTGCCTGCACTTCTCCGGCTTCCTGTGATGGCCAGAAATAGACTTCTCTCTTCCTGTTTCTCACATCAGCCCCACTCTCCTCTGGCTCACCCACTAAGTTCCCACTTTTGGTTGGTGAGAAGTCTCTTGGTCTTCAGTTCATTTGCTGAAGATAAAGATCTCAATTACAGATGCCATAATCTTCAAAGAGTATCAGTGAAGTATTATATTATTTGGTTACTAAACATGTCTGGCTCCCTTCCCTGGGGTCATAATGGTGGGAGGAGGACAGCAAGAAAAACCAGTTTCTCAACAAGAGAAGTTGAAAGATTCTCCAGAGTTCTGATTCCCATTCAATGACCATATATCAAACATATATATATATATTTTTTTTACAAATGTGACCTAATTTATTCTTTCTAACAGCTTTTTCTAGAGACGAGGAAAATGAAACATCCATGTGTCCCTTACCTCCAACCCAACCCTGTCTCCATTATGGGACTCTCACCCTTATGGAGGTCTTTGTGGTGGGCTGAATTGTGCCCCCACCCCCAAATTCATATGTTAAAGCCCTAACCCTCAGTACCTGAGAATGTGACTATATTTGGAGACAGAGTCTTTAAAGAGTGATTAAGTTAAAATTAGGTCGTATGAGTGGTCCCTAATCTAGTAGGACTAGTGTCCTTATAAGAAGAAAAGATTAGGACAGTCACATACAGAGGGAAGATCATGTGAGGACACAGAGAAGACAACCATCTACAAGCCAAGCAGAGAGGGCTTAGAACAAAACAACCCTGCCTGCACCTTGATCTCTGACTTCCAGCCTCCAGAAATGTGAGGGAGTAAATTTTATTGTTTAAGCTGAATTTGAAGTGCTCTGTTCTGGCAGCCCTAGCAGAATGCCAGACTTTTATCACATATCAAAGTTACCATCTCTCTGGGCTGGTCTGAGGCTCCAGGTGGTAGGTTGTGAGGGAAATGCATGGAGCCAGGGATAATCCCAAGCAACGGTCCAGGTGGGGTGACTCTCTGCTTGCCCTGGACCTTTTACCCACCTTTCAAAGCTCCCTGTTCCTATTGTAGCCGAGTCTTAATTGTAGAAAAGACTGGTGGGAGGGAGGGGATAAGGGTTCAAGAAGACACTGAGGGATATTCTGAGCAGCATCTCAGTGATGTGGGCCTTGCTTCCTAAATTCTATAAAGACTATGCTTATGACTTAAAACATCCATATAGAGAATGGGGGAAGCAAGGTAAAATAGAGGGAAAGAAGGGGGAAAAACTCTAATTAATAGTAATAATCACCCTCTATTTGCAAAATAGATCATAGATTACCAAGCACTTAATATTGATGGTCATTATCAACAGTATGTGGTGGACAGAACAGGTACTCTTATTCTTCTTCCCATTTTACAGATGAAGCAAGTGAAGGTGAGCATCTTGCCCAAAGGGCAGTCAAAGATAAGATGTGGGGACAGACGCAGATCCTGCACCTGGAGCTGCATAATGTTCAGTGAGCATGTTCCTGCTGTCCATTTTTTTTCTGTGGCCCCTCCCTTGGTGAAAATGTTAAGATTCCTGACCATCACCTGGATAGGGGCTGGCTGGAGGATTGAGGTCCCAACAGTTGTGTCTGCCACTGGGAGCCCACCTGCTTGCTCTTCCCTGAGTTATTTCACTTTCCCTTCTCCTCCACAGAAGAGGACTGTGTGATTTTTCCAGGTTGATGGCCATAACACCCATTTTGACAGGCCTCAGTTCTCCCAGCTGGAAGCCAAGCAGAAAATCCAAGCTGGCTGTGTTTTCATCACCCTCTGGGTGGCTTCCTTTAAAATTAAAGCTCAGCAAGTTTTTGTTTTTGTTATTGTTTTTGTTTTTTAAATTCACAGTGTATTGTGAAGGGAGAAGAAAGGCTCTTGCCCTAGCCAGTAAGTTTTCAGAAGGATCACCTTTAAGCATGGCTGTAAAATGCTGCTTCTGGAAGGCAAGGGTATGTAAAGAATGTAAGCTAGGATTCTTGTTTCTAAGCCCTTTATTTCATCTGCACTGGGTGCTAAGGCATTTGTCATGAGAAGGGCATTTCATGGTTGTCAGGTCAAGTGCAATAAACTGGTGGGCAATAGCCTGCCACTGAAGTAAATTTTTTTGAGCACTTAATGGTTATTAATAGGGAAGGCTGTCAGTCACCATCCATGCTTCTTGTTGCTCTGGGCTTTCTGCTCGTCAGATATGGCAGAGAAAATAGCTGGGTTGGGGTTTGGAAGCTGCTTCTGGGAACAACAGTTAGTTATTATTTGGTTGCTAAAGTTCTTCTTAGTTAAGTGCTAGTTCCAACCCTTAAGGGCCATGTTTCCTTTAGGGAAATACAGAACACCCTGTGGTCGTGTTCTCCCCGCTGCCCACAATGTCTTTGCAAATCAAGATTTTCCAACATTTGTGGGACAATTTGAGAAGGCTTAGCTTTGGCTTCAAAATATCAAATAGGGCGAATCCATAGGGCTTGAAGTCTCCTCCCTCTCCTTTAAGTGGGAATTAGTAATCATTTAGGCTGGGGCAAGTAGGATGAAAAAACAGTGTGGCCAACAGAACCTAAGGTGGTCTCCATGATTCTGACACTGGTGTTTATGCCTCTGTATAATCCCCACCCCTAGAGTGTGGATGGATCCTGTGACTTGCTACTAACTGATAGACCATGGCGAAGGAGATGATCACATGACTACATTACGTTAAATAGACTCTGTCTTTCTAGCAGACTCACTCTTGCTCTCCTGTAGGCTTTGAAGAAGCCAGCTACCATGTTGTAACTGCCTGTGGAGGGGGCCGTGTGGCAAGGAACTGCAGTGGCATCAACGAAGAGAGGGCAGCCTCCAGCTGGCAGCTAGTGAGAAATCTGAAGCTCTTGGTCCTATAACCACAAGTAAATTAATTCTTCTAACAACGTGAGAGAACTTGGAAGTAGATTCTTCTACTGTTAGGCTTCTGGGTGAGAACACAGCCATCACATTGAGCTCAGCCCATGAGACTCTGAGCAGGACCCAAGTAGACCATGCCCTGACCCCTAATGCCCAGGCACTGGGAGATAATAAATGCGCGTTGTTAAAAGTTATTAAGTTTGCAGTAGTTTGTTATGTACCAATAGACAACCAGTATAAAGTTGTCTGCGGAATGGAGGAATAAATACAGCAATGCCATGGAGGTGATGGGTAGCTACTAAAGAAGACAAGCTATGTAAGTCCTTTTGGAAGCACCACTTCTTAGCCATCTTTTAAAGAAGGTGTGACAGAATTGCTTCAAGGAGAATCTTGGGAAAGCACTGGATCTGTCACTTCCTGGATTCCTGGAAAGAGTAACCCCCAAAAAAGATGTGGTAAGTGCTGTGGCCAGGCAAAGAGTGTGCTGACCCATCTGATGCACAGGAAGCCATTGTGGCTGGATGGGAGTGGGCCAGGGGGCAGGTGGTAGGAGACCAGGCTAAGGAGGTCAGGGAGGGGCCTGGGGAGGTCAAGTAGGCCTGTGAAGCCACCATAAGGAATTTGGCTTTTATTGAGTGGCATGGGAAGCTGTTCAAGGGTTTGAGGAGTGGTGAGGGGAATGCCATGACCTGACACATTTAAAAACCAATGCAGTCTCAGTCTTCATCTGTGAGTTGCTTAGGAGAAGGCAGATGTATCCCTCACATTACTCAGCATGATGTCTGATGTATTAGCTGCCCATTGTTTGTTGGATTGAATTGAATGTGTAAACCATCCATTATTGCTGTAAGATTTTTTAACATTCTGAAGAGTTTAAGCCCCAAACATTATCATGTTGTTTAACTGGTTTATTAGAGCCTTTAACATAATTGGTGAAGTTAAAGATAAAGCTATGTTGATGAATAGGGCATTTCTGGTTTTGCAATTTTTCAAATTTCATAGAAAAGAAAAAGAATGGGCAGATATTACCTCAGGTGGGTGAAGGAAACCCCCTCCTTTGCCTGGTGATACTAAAGAGGATAAGATGGAATAAGATCTTTTCAGTTTCTTCGTGTGTGTGCATGTGTGTGTGCATGTGTGTGTGCATGTGTGTGTGTTTCCTCTCCCGCAGGGCTTTGTGTGGCTTTTCCCATAGCACCTCCTAATTAAATTCTCATTGGTTTATTCATCAAGTTTAACTGTGACTTCCACTCTATTTTTATTTTAAATACTTTATTTTTTTTCCCCCCAGAAAGAAGAAGATCCCAGAGGAATTCCTAGGACCAAAAATTCTATTGAAATGTATGGACGGCTGGTTAGCCAAGGTATGTGTGATGATTAATTTTATGTATCATCTTGGCTAGGCCACAATACCCAGATATTTGGTCAAACACAAGTCTAGATGCTGCTGTGAAGGTGTTTATTAGATGTGATTAAATCAATAGATTTTGAGTAAAGCAAATTACTCTCCATAATGCGGGTAGGCCTCATCCAACAGTTGAAGACCTTAAGAGAAAAGATAGAGGTCCTCCAAGAAGAAGAGAATTCTGCTCTCAGACTCAAGACTGTAATATCAGCTCTCGCCATATTTTCCAGTCTGTTGGCCTGCTCTGCAGATTTTGT
>NW_011888910.1:3746026-3758957 GCF_000151845.1 Pteropus vampyrus
GTATATGTATAGTACATACATATAGTCTATAGTCTATAGTCTATATCTATCTATCTATCTATCTATCTATCTATCTATCTATCTATCTATCTATACATCTATCTATCTATCTAATCTCATCTTATTTTTTCTATTTCTTTGGAGAACCTTGAGTGTGAAAATTCTGGGAGACTAAAAATCTGTCTACTCTCCTTGTCTCTTTGAAGATTGGTCCAGGTCTTTTCACCCTCTCACTTTTGATCTGAATTGAAGTATGTGGAATGTCTGAATGAGGGTAGGTTGAGAAGTATCACCCCAAACAGGTAGTGATCTGTGGAGAGAAATAAGGTTTCCGTCCTTGGTGCTTTTTTTTACTCTTAAATGCCAGGCCTTTAGAGTGAGCTTCTCAGCACATCCCTGGGACCCACCAGGAGCTGCCTCTTTGCCTCAAGAACTAGGTCCACTCCATCTTCATTAAGCTAAAAGCTAAATGTGCTCCCCCTTGCCACTACAAACTACAATATGATGAACAGGCAACAGGAGTCAGGGTCTTGAGTTGAGGCCCTGAGCCCCCGTGGCTTCAGTGACCCCAACCTCTTCATCCAGCTATCACATGGAATGTGCACATGTTCTCCCAGCATGAAGAACACCTGTAATGCCTTCAAAACCTGAGATGCCCTGCAGGTGCCCATCACCGCAGGGCTCTCAGCTACTGCCATGTGCCTTCCAGAAGTCTCTGGCTTCTTCCAGTGCGTGTCTCTAGTTACCTGGATGCCACAAGGTTCTTCTGCCTTGTTCTTTCTCTCCTTCCCTCCCTTCCCCTCTCTTCCACGTCCTTCTCTCCCCTGCTACCTGCTCCTTCTACTTCATTTTCTGGAGCCCAAACAAATTTTTCCTTCTGAGGGTAATTATTGCAGAGTCTTGAATTTAGAAAACACTGTGTCCAACACAAATCCTATAATCAGGATTGGGAGGATATGAAGTGAGGTTCCACTACTAATGTATTAAGAATCAAATGTTCTCTATCCTTTCCTCCATTTCACATTTGGAAAACTGACATACATGTTACACAGAGAATATGCATGGTGCTGGTGAGTTATTGCCATGGTAAACAAGGAAAGGGGGAGGAGGTGGAGAGCAACACTCTATTGCATCTATCAGCACACTAATATAAGGATACAGTCCTGATCTGAAGGGGAAAATCTTGAAATAAATGGTACAATTGCAGTCCACTAAGCAGTGAACTGTACATCCTTCTCTGGTTCATCTATGGATAGATTGGGGCTGAGAAATGTGCAATGCCAAAACCACAGCAGTGAGAAAGAATAGAACTTGATTCACTTTCAACACTGAGTGTGTGTTCACACATGGAATGTGATCTGCATGTCTCTAGGACTCTCTAGTTTCCTCCCAACCTGTTTGCTGCTTCTCTGTGAAGTAAGCTGAGTTCTCTGGTTATCATCTGCAGCAGACTGAGGGGAACCTAACAAATTTCAAGAAGATTCCAGGCATTTCTCAGCATGCTCTGGATCCCATAATTCCCAGGGCTCTGAGTCAAGTGCAGGAAGTCAAGTATTGAGGCACCAACCTGAGTGAAAGGAGGGTAGGCCTGGGAGAAATCACATGTGCTGTTCTAGGCTGTACTCTTAGAGACAGACCTGGCATGGCAAAGGGAGCCCTTCTCATACTGCACACATGCCCAGCTCCCTCCTCATGGAGCTCCCAGAAAATAGAGGCCTGACTCCCAGGAGGAAGACTTCTCCCTCTTGCCTCATCTCATATGCTCCTCTGTAAAATGACAAGATGTACTGCCCCCTTGATAGGAGGGGTCTGGACCTAAGTCTCTGAGTAGTCCTGAACTCAACTTGGGAGAGACAATGTATAAAAGGAAGTTTTATTTAATATGTCCAAATTTTTATTATACTGTCCTATTTCCTTATATTTCCTTTATGCTACCTTGACTTCTCTTTATTACAGACCTAAGACACAGTCCACACCTTCTTTTTGTTCCCTTCCTGACAGTTACTGTAGAGTCCATTCTGTATCTTCACCTTGCAGGCCCCAGCTCTCAGAGTCCCCCAACCAAGACAGTGGCAATAACTGGCAGGAGCATCACAAGTTATCCCCAGGGTCTGCGCAAGAAGCAGCATCTCAGCAGAAGTGACATCAAACGACAGACTGAGCACATTTTTCTTGTGCAGAAGCCAAGTAGAGAGAGATTTCAGGTCTGAGCTAATGAGACGGGAGCCACAAAAACCAGATAAGAGAGACATTTGAAAACAGAAGCCTGGAAATGGAGCCTAAGGAACGCCCCTGGTCACGAGGACACATATGGCAATTGAGTATCGTGAATGTGCTGATCCAATAAGATCACTCTTGCCCCACCTCTAAGGGGTACTCCTCAGAAAAACAGAAGGCCTAGCCAGGGGGAAATGCATGTTTGTGTTCCCTCAAATTCATATGTTGAAGCCTTAACCCCCACTGTGATGGTATTTGGAGGTGGGGTCTTTAGGAGGCAATTAAAGTTAAATGAGGTCATGAGGAGAGTAGGGTGAGGTCTTAAGCTGACAGAGCTGGAGCCCTTATAAGAAGAGTTAGAGACCAGAGCCTTCTCTATGCCTGCATATGAACACACAGTGAGAAGGCGGCTGCTGCAATCCATCAAGAGTCCTCACCGGGAACCGAATTGGATGGTAACTCTATCTTGGGCTTCCCAGCTTCCAAACTTGTACAAAGGAAACTTCTGTTGTTTAAACCTCCCAGTCTTTGGTGTTTGCTTTGGTATCCTGAGCTGACTAAGACAATGCCTAAAGGCCATGAAACTCCATTTATTATGCCCCAAGGAGATTCCAAATGCTTTGCATAATCAACTCACTTTGTTCTTATCTTTTAACCTCACAAACCCATGAGGTAAGTACTGTTTTCATCTTACTGAAGAGATGAAAACACGAGCAAAAGAGGTCAGAAAACATGTCTAAAGAAGACACATGGCTGGTGCATGAAGCACCTGGACCTTGCACCCAAGCCATCTGGCTCCAGAGCCTGTACAATTAACTACTGGGCCTCAGCACCTCATTGGATTTTAATGGTAAGAATGTTGGTCAAGGGCGGGACACAGTTAGGTTCCCCCAACTCATCACCTGAAGCTGCTATCCCCCATCCTTCTGTGGGACTGTCTTTTTCAGGGAAGATCAGTGGTCAAGGGAAAGAAAGTGTCAGTGTTGTTGCTGGTTTGGGGGGCAGTGAAGGTAGAGAAAGGTTGGGCCTCCCAGTGATTCATTCTTATGCGTGCCATTCTTGGCATTTGTCCTCTCTTCCTAAGCCCAGGAAGTCTCTCCCATCGTTTCTGTGGCTGGGCAAGGGTGGAACCTGTGACTCAGCTGAGCTGCAGGGATCTCGGAGGGCCTGTTCCAGAGGGGCCCGTTGCAGAGTGCAGTGGGTAAAAGTTCAATATTACCCACCTGTTTCTCAGGAAGGTGATATTTCACTGCTGCCCATGGGTGCCCAAGGTGAGGGCCAGTGGGGACAATTAGCTGAAGCTGTACTTGGTGGCCCATTGTTCCATGTGAGTGAAAATGACAGCTTCAGACACAAGGATCCCAAAGCTGTCATTTCCTTTAACACTACAAGTAATATTCTTAAAGGAAAAGTTCAGAAGATGCAATAGACAGTATGAGAACACCATCTGTGCCACCCAGTCTCCCTAGGAGGCTTAATATGGCATTTATTAAAACAAACAAACATTCACAGTCACCACCTTTCCTTGGCAGACAAGGGGCAGAGGAGTGGGAAAGGAAAACTCCAGAATAACTCTACCATCTGTACTCTAATAGAGGAAGAGGTACAGAGGAAAGCTCAATTGGTGGAAAGAAGCAGCTTTCAATATTCATTTTCTTCTTTGCTCTTTTCCTAATATTTGACTTGTGGATTTAAAACTTTTTTTTTTTCCTAGCAAAATCATTGTGGTGTATAGTTCTAAATCACAGCTAGTTAATAAAATTTTTATTTTATCAAGCATTGTAAAGGCCATTCCAAGAGTTCAGATAGATGATATGTTGCAGTAATGTATGTATTTATTTAATCCACAAAGTGGTCGTAGCCACAATGATAACAGTATCTGTGCTGTATTAAACGAATGATGATGCACCAGACACTTTGTCAAGCATTTTAGATGCATCATCTCAGTTAAGCCTCCAGACAACCGGGTGAGTTGGGTATTTTTCTTATCCCTGTTTTACAGATGAGGAAACATAGGCACAGAGGGACAGGGTAACTTGTCCAATGTAGTTTGTGGACACTTAAGAGAACAGAAAGAGAGATCATACTTAGTACCATAGCTGCCCTAGCTGGAAAGTAATATAGACTCTGCTTCATTCTGTGTGACTTCAAGGATAGTGGTCACTGAACTACCAATTAGAGATTGGCCTAATTCTAATTGGTAGATCTGTGCCTTTTCTCATTCTTTATTTTCCTCCATTCTTTTTTTTTCCTTTTCTGATTGCAACAGAAACACTTATTTATATTTAGCAGTCAATCACTCCCTGTTATGGACTGAATTATGTACCCTCAAAACTCATATTTTGAAGTCCTAACTTCCAGTACCTCAAAATGTGACTGTATTCGGAGACAGGATCTTTAAAGAAGAAATTAAGTTTAAATGACATCATAGGGTGGGGCCCTAATCCAATCTGACTGGTTTCTTTATGAGAGGAAGTAATGTAGACACAGAGAGACATCAAGAGCGTCTATACATAGAGGAAAGACCACAAGAGGACAGGGAGAAGGTGGCCATATACAAGACAAGAAGGGCTTCAGGAGAAACCAACTGCACTGATCTTGGACTTCCAGCCTCCATAACTGTGAGAAAATAAATTTTGTTGTTTAAACAACCCGGTCTGTGGTATTTCATTATGGCAGTCAGAGCAGACTAATACACTCCCAAAGTGTCAATATTTGGGTATGAATTGGTCCCAGTCATCATGGAGTTCCCAGTCCCTCGAGAGAGACAGTCAGGGTAGCTAATACTGGCAGTACAATTTGATGAATGCTCTGTGAGAGGAGTGCACAGAAAACTGTGGAAAGCCATGGGGATGGAGGGAGGACCCCGCAGGAAGGAGGAGGAGAACAGTTTGAGGGATAACCTTTGAGCAGAATCATGAGGGAGACAGGCTTATCAGGCTGACAAGAGAGAAGGCACTCCAGGGAGAGAGAACAGCAAGGAAGAAGGAAGCTGGAATTTCAGGAATTATCAAGTCTGGTAGATCTTTGACTATCTCAGATTTAACATTCACACTTTGGGCAGTACTGGTGTTGCAGGATACTCGGACAGAGAGACGGAACACTGAGGCAATAGGCAGGAAGTAGTGTTTATTGGTGGTGGCACCGGCTCAGCGGATTCACATCCAAAGGCTGAGCCTGGATCGCAGTGGGGCTTTCCCTTTTATATATGTCTTATACTTCCTCATGTTCTTTCTATATAAGGAAAGTGTATTTTGACTGGTTGGCGGGCCATAAGGGGAGTGACTGACCAGGGCTGGTGGTCTGTGCCACATCAACTGTGACACTGAAAGTCCCTTACCTATTTTGGGAAGGGAAGTGAACAACCTTCAACTGTTATAGCTAACGGTTAGCTCGGCCTCCACTACCGCACTTGAGTGAAGAGACAGGTCCTTGGCATGTACCAATGTGCAATTTTACAAAGGAACAAAGGTGAATGTGAGGGAGCATGGTACTGGTGGAAGCATGTCCCCTTCACTGTTAAGTAAGCTTCTGCACTGCAGTGACTCATTCAACACAAACGTGACTTCAGTCTCATAAAGACTCTGTGAGCAGCTATGTTACAAATTATGAAACTGAGAAAATTACATGATAGAGTGATATTTATGACTCTGACCATTTATGAAAGTCTCTAGGTGAGTCTCTTGTGGATGTTAAGTCCTTGTAGGTCTGAGGTTAATATCACCCTGTGTTTGTAAGCATGTATTCATTTTCCATGGTGGTTCCTTGGATAATTCAGCCATTTACCTAGCACATAGTTTTTATTGAGCATTCCTACTCTGTGTAAGGCACTGTACTAAGTATACGGTGGTGACAAAACAAGTGTTCTATGCCCTCCTGGAGCTCACAAACTAGTGAGGAGGGGTAGTACACAAGGAAGCTGACGTACGTGATTGCTAATGATGATAGATGTTACCAAGGAAAAGCAACTGGTGCTGCGGGAGAGAATAACAGGTGGGGACAGACGATAGGGGTGAGCAAACGGCTCTCTGCGGGGGTGCAGGGTAAGCAAGCTCATCTTGCCTGTAGACAGAGGGAGGAGAATGTTTGAGAGCTCTGAGATGGGAGCTAGGTGTGTTGGAAAAGTGGAGAGCAGAGTATATGAGAGAGGCGGGTGAGGCCAGATCAAACTCCTACTGTGGGCCCTGTAGGAGTTTGGAGTTTACCCACCATGAAATCAGGTGCCCAAGAAGGCTTTAAGTAGGGAGTGCCAGGATCTTATTTACATTTTAAAATTGTTCCTTTGGCTCTCACATGGAGAGTGGATGGGAGGTGCACATGTAAACGCCCAATCAGAAAACAGGTTCCCAAACTTGGTTGCAGATTGTAACCCCTTGGAGGGTATAAAATAATACTGATGTCTGGGTCCCAGTCCCCCATCCTAGGCATTCTGATTTAATTGGTCTGGAGTGCAGCCTAAAATTTTAAAAAGCTTCCCAGGTGATTCTAATGGGAAGCGAAATTTGAGAATTTCTGAATCTAGTAGTTTCAAGATATGATTCAGTGGAGATCCAATGACTATGGCCATAAGAAGGGAAGTCATGGACAGACAAGTGGAATGCAGTTTAGAGGTCGAAACAGCAACTTAGTCGGTACTCTGGTTATGAGCAGGAGAGGAGCAAGGAATTTTAAAGATTACTCAGAAGTGAGGTCTGAGCCACAGATAGACATTTGGGAGGCATCAGTGTTTGGAGAAAAGCCACAGGAATAGAAGCAATCACATGGGAGAGAATATGAGTAGAGAAGAAGAAGGTTCAATTTTAAGGATGAGGGGAGGGAAGAGATGTAGGAGTCGAGGTATAAATGGGAGGTGTGAGGACCCTGGGGGTGTCTACTCCATCCTCCTTCAAGAGAACTGCTGCAAAGTGGATAATTGGTTGAGTTTTGAGGCCTAATAGTGAAGGAGTTGTCTGCAGAAGTGCTTGGGAAAAAGAGGCCAGGAACAGAGGGAATCACAGGAAAGCAATGTGGTATAGTCAGTGATGGAGGTAAACCAGGAGGAGGGATGTGAAGGTAGAGTAAGATGAAGAAAGAAAGGGTCCACTGGATTGTTGAGGATGTTGGTGACTTTGATGAGAGCATTTTCAGATATGAGGAGGGACAGAAGCCAGGACAGAGTATGATAAAGAAGTTGAAAAAAATATGTGTGTAGAAAAAGAATCAGAGGAGGAACGTCCTTATGATGCTGAGGTCCTGAACTATGGGAAGGGATTGGCCTTTGATAGAGAAGTAATGCTCCTATATTTTAGCAGAAGGAATGGAGGTTAGCTTTGTAAAGCAATTATAAGAAAATGAGAGCAATTTTAGCTGATAGATTTTATTTTCTCATTTGAGTATAAGGCAGTTATCGGCAGAAGGTGAAGGGTCAGGTAGTGGGTAGGGGTGAAGGGGAAAGGTGGGAGGATTGAGAACTTTAGAGAACACATGAGATAATCATTGAGGAGAGGTGAGAACACACTTCTAAGAGAATGCTGTGATTTTAGGGCAGCATTGCATGCCCATTTGAAGATGAAGATCATACATTTATGTTGAGTATTAAAGTATGCCTTTTGTTTCCACTAACAAGGCCTAGAGCACAGGTGCAGGCATAGAGAAAGGAGATGGTGGGCTTCATTCTAGGTTGGAATTTGCAGGTCTTTGGTAATTTTAACAAGAGCAGTCTTAATAAAGAGGGCAGGGAAGAGGCTAGATTGAAGGGGCTGAAGTGAAGTGGGAGGTGTGGGGGCCCTGGAGATGTCTGCTCCATGGTCTTTCAAGGTACCCTGGCTGACAGCACACTGACTCTTCCCTGCACTGTTGACAACACTCTGTTTTCCCAGCCAGTGTAATGGCAGGCATACTGGACTTACCTTGGATTTTTAAAACAATGTTTGTATTAGTTTCTTATTGCTGCATGAAAAATTGCTACAAACATAGTAACTTAATTTTTTTAATTAATCAGTTAATTAATTAAATTAAATTAAATTTTTTTGTTTTTTTTTAGGTGAGGCAACCCTTGGTTGACCTCACAGATTGCAAGGACCTTGTCAGCTTACGATTCCTTATTTTTTTATTTTTTCACATCTACAGCACCTGGTCTTCCTAGCTGGTCTCCCATCCAAGTACTAACCAGGCCCGACTCTGCTTACCTTCCAAGATTAGACCGGATTGGGCTTGTTCAGGGTAGCATGGCCGTAGCAAACATAGTAACTTTAAATGACACACACTTATTATCTCACTTTTTATGGGTCAGGAGTCCAGGTATGTTTATGGTCTCACAAAGCTGCAATCAAGGTGACAGCTGTGACTGGGGTCTCATCTGAGGCTGGGGTCCTATTCTAAGTTCAGATGTTTATTGGCAAAATTTATTTTCTTGCAGCTGCACAACTCATGGTAGCTTGCTTCTTCAAGACCAGTGAAGGTACAGAAAGGTTGGGCTTTCCTTTAATTTATTCTTGTCTCTGTGTATGCTCTCCTTGGCCTTTGTTCCCTCTTCCTGAGCCCAGGAAGGCACCCCAGTCATTTCTAGGGCTATGCAAGAGCAGGACCTGTCACTCAACTGAGCTGCAGAACCAGAATTCCAGAAGGAGGAGACAGCATCTCTGTTGTTTCAATTCTCTTACTTGTGGACCCACTTTTAAAAGGTTTGCCTCATTAGGGTAACTGCAAATCTTCACTTCTTTAAAATGACTTTTTTGCTTCTCTTCCTCCTTGATTCAAACTTGGGCCTTGGGCTCACTTGCTTCTTTTCTTTTTTTATCCTTCTACATACTGTACAACCACTCCCCTATAAGCCCTTAGGTCAGCATTAAACAGTCTTAGGAACAAAGCCTCAGGTCTGTTGACCACAGAAACAGAGTTTTGGTCAAACTAAAGATAACATCTTGCAGCTCCACACCCATGAAGGCAGAACAACCCTACCAGCATACTCTGGAAACCAGACAGAACAACACCATGACTGACATCAGCACCTGATGCAAAGATCAGCTGCCTCCTACCCTAGCCTCTACCAATCAGTAGAGCCCACAACCTCAACTCCCTTAGCTACTAATGAGTTTCACCCTGTATAACTTATCCCTAAATGTCATCCAAGAGCTAGGACTTTGAGAACTAGCTCACCTGTGTCTCCAGGTTTGGCATCATTTCCCTAAATCAACGTCTTTTTTCACTGCAAACTCCTGTTCGTGTCTCTTTTGGCTTTGATCCATGCAGGCAAAATGAACCCCTTGAGTTCAGTAACATTAGGTCAGGGCCACCCAGAATAATCTCCTTTTCGATTATTTTAAAGTTAACTGATTAGAGATTTTATTACCTGTGTAAAATCTCTTCACCTTTGCCATAAACACTCCAAGGCAGGGGCTTATACATGCCAAGTGCACCAGTGGAGTGCGAATATTGGGGTCATTGTGGAATTCTGCCTATCACAATGTTCAAATCAAGAGTGTTTAAAAGTTTATTTTTCTTTTCTAATTGCAAAAGTAATATATATTCATGGGGTAGAATCTATATAAATGTACAAAGAGGAAAATTAAAATTACTCATATCATTTGTCTCCTAAAATATGAACATCATTATAATTTTTATTTAATTCTCTTTATATAATGGAGCCATAGTTAAAATTTTGAAAGTGTGCCATAAGACTCAGTATTCTTTGAGAATACAAATATTACTCCCTTGTATGAATATGGATTCTATTTATTTACTCTTTTCTCTTTTACACTATGATTGCTTCCAATTTTTAACTAGTATAAATAATTTTGATGAATTTACTCCAGTACATCTATGTGCTTGTTCAGCTCTCACATATTTACTTGAAGGTTTGAGGCAGAAATACTTAAAGTGGTGGGGCCAGATGCCAATAAAAAAATCGATCGGAAATGAAAAGTATTGACAACCTGAGTAGGTTATTTGGAAAATAAAATCAGTTTTTATATGACAACAATTTTTTTTCACAAGCATTTATTGAAGAAACCAAGATAGTCCTAAAGTGCTTTGCTGTGGGGCTTCGAGAATCTGGGGGGTGACAATATCTCAGGTTATCAGGCTCACACAATAACTGCCTGGCGTAAAAATTTGGTTATGTCATTAACATAGATTTACAACAGTCCCTTGAGTAAAAGATTGATGTCAGAGGAAAGGAATGAGGAAAACGGTAGAGATGAGTTGGGATTGAGCAGGAAAGTGGAATAGAAATATTGAAATATAGGGGAGTTAGAGGGTCCATGACTGTAAAATTAAAAAAAAAAATTGCCTTTGTCTGAGAGATTTGGTAGCTTAGCAGACTGCCCTGGACTGGCGTGAAAGCCGTCTATAGCAGCGAACTCAATAAAGTAATTTAAAACATACATCTTTGTGTTTTTGTGGGTTTGGGTTTAATTTTGGTGATGGCTTATTTTAAGTCAAACACTTGGTACTTGTATGCAGTGGCACATCAGAGCTCACCAGAACCTCTGTCACCCAGGGCTGAATTTAGTGTGCTATGTGAGGAAGTCTGGGACCATGTTTGAGGGCCTACTGTTCTGAAAGTGCTGGCAGGGCCTTGTGCCTGTGCTCACTGTTAAAGTTTTCCTACAGAGAGGTAGTCTATGGGAAGGCAACACATTGTATTTCTTTCTGATTTTTCTAGGAGAATATGTGTTTGTTAGGGATGAGGGAGGGGAGGGCAATGTGAGGCCAGGGAAAGAGTAGGAATGATGAGTTGGATGTAAGGGGTCTCTACAGTGGGCCACTGGGAAATGCTAGAGAAGGTCCTCAACATAGTTATGCCTAAGAAATGAGATGTGTTTTGTCTCACTCTGGGAAGCACACCTGTGTTCTCTTTCCAGGTGCAATGGAAGCCATCCCTCCCACAACAATGATGCCCAGGCCTTTTGCTTTGTTATGTCTCTTGCGGGAGCAAATTGCTACTCTCCTAAAAGAGAGTGTGACCCCTTTGTCTCCTCTGCCAGGCAGCCATGTGGGCTCTCTCTCTTCTCCTGTAAAGTAGTTGTGAACTTGGTAGATCCAATTCACATGTGAATTAATACCTAGGGCATCAAGTTTGGGCCACCATCTCAAAGGAAGCCTTGCTTTCTCTTACCCTTTTTGTAGTCTCAATGAGGAGTCTAAGCTAACTGTGAGAAGTGCGAGTGTAAATTTTGGGAAGAGGGACTCACTGGTGGTCTGTCCATGGTAAATCTCCAGGAAGCGGCTTTGCTACTAGGACTTTTAAAATCCTATGCTTCTCAACTTTACAATTATGGAACTCAAAGGATTAAGCACAGTTGTAAACCAGTGGTTCTCAAGTAGGGACAATTTTGCCCCTCAGAGCATGTTGAGACATTTTTGATTGTCAGTGCTAGGGGGCTGGGTGGGAGGTGGGTGGAGGGTAGGTAGAGGCCAGGGATGCTGCTAAATATCCTAAAATGCACAAGACAGTCCCCACGACCAAAAATTATTTTGCCCAAAATGTCAAGAGTGCCAAGGTTAAGAAACCCCAGCATAGACCAAAGTATTATCACTATTAACAGAAACTCTGGGTTCTAAATTTACAAGATAGAAACGAAGGTTTGTATGAGAGCCATCTGCCTGAACTCTATTTAGAGAAAGAACCATGACCTACTTTTCAGCACTTCCCTAAAGCAAGATCAGTCAAAACATCTCAAATATCCCCAATGTGGGAGAAAACAACCACGCAAACATCCAAATCTATCGCTAGGGATTAGAAGTCTTATTTACATGACAATGAGACACTTGAAGTAAAAGAAAATCTGGGCTAAAATTGCCTCACTAAGAGTGTCCATGGAGAAAGAGTGATAAACCGTTGATAAACTGGATGAAAAGAATACTCCACGCCCTTTACATGCCTGCATCATGACAGTATTCAGCAATGCTTTCAATCTGAGGCAGTGCGTTCTTGGATAGGAGACCTAGGGATGGCCTCCCTTTGGCAGTTTATGCTAAATTAGTTTTGTAGACCCTTTGGGTACCAATTCCTCCAGTCCTTCTCCATTACAGACAGTGCCTCTGGGACCAGTAGTGAGGAAGAGTGTCTTAAATTACTAGCTCATAAATTTAATCTTAGAGACAATCTTCCCTTCCTATACCAGGTACCTAAAACAAATAGCTTTTAGTGTTTTTAAAAATGCTTACATTTTACTGTGTTATCTGGGGTTTAAAGTTCCCCTAGGTCAGAGGATGGGCTTTATGAGCTCTGAAACTGTCACGCAAAATTGTGTGTGCGTTCAATTACCCGATGAGAGAACCCATTGATTTCATCACATTCCCTAAGGAGCCTTTATTCCAAATATTAAGAACCATTGCTATGGATTCATTCACTCATCAAATATTTATTGTCTATATGTGCCAGCACTGGGTTATGAACTAGAAATGAAGAAAACTAGATAGTGGTGAATCGCTGAAACTTAAAGAAAACAAGAAATAATCTAAATAAGATTAGATTAAAGAAGGTAATTGAATTACATTAAAGAAGGTAATTGAAAAATTTTAAAGAGCCTATAAATACTTTTTGTTTGATATTGATAGACAATTTTATGGGTACATACGCAGTATTGGTAATAATACTATGGCAATTGAAACAAAACAGAGGAAAGGTATGTGGTGGATATTTAGATGAAGTGGATTTTTATCTCTAATAAAAATCTCTAAGCTACTGACTCTGAAAATAGAAACTAATTTGTCCCCCCCCCCAAAAAAA
>NW_011888910.1:3761507-3772940 GCF_000151845.1 Pteropus vampyrus
AAGGGGAACACAATTCAGCCTATAACAAGGGATAACAGCTGACAGAATATTTCTGCCAAATGATTCCATCTAACCACTAGCAGGAAAGGGAAACCAAAATATATCAGAGAACTTTACAGGAAGCCAGGTGTGTTAAAGTATCCTGAGAGGGAGCATGGAGACATTTCTTTATGGTCTGCACAGTGAAACTTTGATCTCACTGAATGCTCTCCCCATTTTAGCATGGCCCACAATGGCCAGGCTTGCAGAGTATAAGTGGAGATACAGGTCCCCGAAGCCAGGTGTTTAAGCTCCTTGTCTGGTCCTTGGCCCTTGCATCCCAGTTGCCCTTTTATCCTGCCTTGGGAACCATGGATAACAACAATCACCTATTCTGTCTGGAGGCCAACAGCAAGAGGCTGGTGAAATATTTTAGAAAATTCAAGTTATCCTTTCTCAATGATAACTATATTACATGCTCATTATAGCTAAGTTGGAAATAACACAAGTTGAAAGCACATAGGGATATCACCCCTAATTCCAAGACCCAGACAACCTCTATTAAATATAACTCACATTTCATCCATTCTGGTCTCCTTTTCTAGGCATATTTTACAGTCTGGGCCATAATCTTTATTTAACTATATGCTTTATCACATAATGTAATGTATTTCCTATATTATCACAAATTATGCTATTCTTTTAATAACTGGATAATATTGAGGATGACAAAATAATGATAATACAAAGAAGCTAATATTTTCTGCATTCCAGACATTGTTGCAAGCAATTCATATATATTTTTTCATTTAATCCTAACAGCCCAATAAGGTAAGAATTATTTTCATTAGATAAATTAATAAGAAAATTGAGGCTCAGAATTTTAGTAAGTTGTCTAACGTCACACAATTATTAAACAGCCAAACAGGGAATAATAGGCAAATTTGTTCGACTCTATTTCCATGCTTTTGCTTAATTTCTCTTGGACATGGAGTTTGCTTCCAAATTTTTACTATTATAAATAATGCAGGGTACAACTTTAGCGGACCATTTTTCCCCTGGATAAATTCACAGAATTGAAATTACAAGAATTAAAATTTAAACATTTTTTATGTAACATTAATGTAACGAAAACATTTTTGTTACATTATTGCCAATTTATTGGCCAAAAAGATGGTGCCAAACTTGCATTCCCTTTGGCTCTGTAGGATAGTTCTTGTTTCCCTATACATAGCATTGGACAGTTAGACTCTCCAAACATTGCTACTATTTATGATAGCTTAAAATAGATTGTTTTTGCTTTATATTTGCATTTATTTGATTATTAGTAAGTTTACACATTTTTCATATGTTTTAAGCCATTTGCATTTTCTACTAATAACTTGGGCCCACTTATCTGTTAAGGTTTTAGTGTAAAATTGAACTATATGTAATTAACATTTTTTTAGGTCAAAAAGTTGTTGACTATCAGCTCAAACAAATGTTTTTTTCCAAGTGCTTTAAGAATATTGATCTTTAGATATATTGGCTATAAATATTTTTGTTGATGTTTTAATATAGATGTTTCCGTTTTCAAAATGAGCATCCAATAAGCTGGAATGTATTTCAATAACAAAGATAGCATGCTAATGATGTCTATGAACCGATTTTTTTTAAATACCATGATTCCTTGTTTTATTTGCCCCTTCTGCACTTCCTACTCTTAGCCTAACCCCCTCAGGTTTGAGTCCAGAAAGATGTATCTTTATGAGATAGATCAAGCCTTGGCATCAACTTTGGAGCTAGAATAGAAAATGTCATTGAAAGAATTATAGGTGCCAGTAAAACAAGTAAACATAATTCATCTTCATTAGACTAAAACAATTAAAACTGTAGCCTGAAAGCATTTGGAGGCATAGCTTTTACTCCAGCAGCTCAGAGGCTCTTTAAAAAAAAGAGTGATCATGGCTTAGATTAGGGATACACTTTGTGTGCGTGACAACCCAGAATTGGCTGTGTCTCATTCTTAGCCAAGACAAAGACAAAGCGAGACCATCTGTCTCAGCAACAGTTTAATGTTTTCTCTTTCCTGTAGGTAGACAGAGAACCATTTGAAAGTAAATGCTCATGGCTACATATTGCACACACATTTTTAAACATCTAAAAAGAAAAGAGAAGTGCTACAATTATGAACCTCAAGTCACTTGTCAAGTCTAAACTAGTGGCAAGAGGAATAGAAATACTGCTTCGATAGCCGTGAGTATTTCAGAGATCACTCATAACTATTTGCTTTTAAACATCTGATATTCAAGACCTGCATTTGTAGAATCTGTTTCCATTTGCTTGTGTTCACATGAGGAGAGAGGTGGGGGATTGTACCTTAATCAGCTTCCTCGAGCTGGTTAAAATGATTCACACTAACTCTCTTTTGACCTTAAGTACTTTTTCATGTCAAATACCAATTATCTTCCATAAAGCTGGGATGCAAACCTTGGTTCCTCCTGTGTCCAAGCCTTTGATCAACCCAATGGGTCTTGCTGCCTTCCTTAAGTGTAAATGAGACTGCATTTTATACTTACAGTATGGCTCCCAGGAGGGGAACTGAGACGTTGCAGATGAGGTGTTTGCAAATTAGTAAGCTTTTCTTCACGGGTGAAGATGACATCCCTGACCTACCTTCTGAGGGAATTTGCTCACAGTTGATTTTCCCAGGGAGAACACCACTTGTGTCACCTGGCTTCCATTTGTTGGATGCTGGCCAGGCTGGGAGCATGGCTAATGAAGACAACAAAGTTTTCTCCTGTGCAAACTAACCCATTCACAAATTTCATGAATCAAATCTGTAACCTCAGTCTTTCTGGCACTAGCCACAGAGCAACACAGCTAATGGGAAAAACTGTTTCCAAGTCATGTAGGAACAAATCCTTCAGCATACAAGGGTCTGCTATCCAAAGCAGGCTCCTCAGCCCAGTGCATGGGCTAGAATCTGTACAGAGTTCAACCAGCTGTCCCTGCTCACTGGATATTGGGCCTTGCTTGAGCTGAACTCAGATTCGTAAAGATGCCTTATGCACACATTCCAGATGTTTTTAGAACCCAGTGCCCTGGAAACAGCTACCTAAAAACACGTGCACTTTCTAAGGGCCTGAATAAATTGTGACCAAGTGGTCTAGAATTGTGGTCCTGTTATTGGGCAGTTCAAGGCCTAACCCTATTTCTCCATTTCCTCTCTGCATTGTTGGGCTTCACCTCACTAATGGGACAAGACCCTGACAGCTGTGCTTGTAGTTAGGGTTCATTGTAAAATGCTTTAAATATAATAATTATACGTACACAAGAACATTAAAATTTTTTTAAAGATCAAGAAAAACAGAAAGAGAAAGAAGCTAGTAAGAGCTTGAAATAATATTTCATTATCCAAGAGGTATTGTTTCTAGAACCCTCTGCAAATTCAAGTCTCATATAAAATGGCATAGTATTTGCATGTAACCTATATTTGCATATAGGCTACAGCAGGGTATGCCTACACATTACTTCATTTGTGTGCCAAATTCAAGTTTTGCTTTTTGGAAATTTCTGTTTTTTGTTTTTTGTTTTTTCTCCCCCAAATATTTTCTATCGTGGTTGATTGAATCCACTGATGTGAAACCCATAGATATGGAGGACCTACTGTTTGTAGGACAATGTAATTATACTTTCAAAATGAAAACGTTGTCTTTGTTTTCCAATCAAAATTAACCTATGTATTTCTCCCAACCCCTGGTCTAAAGCTCTCCCCTGGAAGAATGTCAATAATGACAAGAGGCTAATTAATGCAGCTGTGATGTAAATCTTTTCTTAAATTAACTGCATGGATACATTTGTTCTCCCTGGGGCCCTGTAACAAATAATGCAAAGTGTGTGATATCCCTCTTAAACTCTCTCAGTGTCTCCCTAAATGGCTCCCTGGCTTCTACTCCCTCTCTGTCCAAACCCTTCTTAAAAGCTGCCACTACGTGGATCCTCCTGGGGCCTACTGGGCAATAAGCCATTTCCTTTCACATTTTTCCCAGTGTATTTCATATTGTGGAAATGTGAAATACACTGGGAAAAAAGGACTCTCCTCATCTTTTGAGACTCTTCCCAGTCTGACACAACTCTATGTTCCAAATCACTCTCTTCTGCACCAGTCTGCCCCTGTGCTCCCTGACTCTCTATATTTCCCAGGTTAGACTTCCTGTCATAAGCTTTGCAATAATGTAAATCTCTTCAGCCTCCATTACAATCCCAATTATCATTCAATATCTTGTTCACCTCTACAAACTCTGTGAAGGCCAAGGCTGAGCTGTCTTTCTCACTGGTGTCCTCAGTACCTGTTGAATATTTGCCAATAGAAGGTATGACTGTTGCAACAGCCAGGCTGGCCTTGCTTTTTAACATCCCATAGCATTCACTTTTGTTCCCTGTTGTTTTTTCTGCTTGGGATGCTTTCTTCTTCCCATGCCATCCATATATTACTTACTTTCCCTAGTGGCTCTTTATCCTGTAGAAGGCCATCCTAACTCCTAACCCACCTGACCCACTGTGAGTTCTCCTGCTTCCAAATTCCTAGGGTGCTCCCTACACCAAGGATATGGGCCTTAATCACATATTACCTTTCAGCAAGACTTGGATTTTCTCCGTGCCTATGCCTGGGCTTCCTTATCAAATTTGTAACCACCTCTCCCAGTTCCTCAGAGTCCTAAGCAGAGCTGAGCACAGATATACTGCTTGATAAATGTCTGAGACTGGGCACCTTTCCTGCTTCTCTCCAAGTATTCATATTCTCTTTATCATTCAAGTCCAGCTTGAGCCTGGCTTCCTACAAGATGGCTTCATAGGTTATGCCCCACATTGATTTCATGGCTGGCTCATGGTTTGGATCCACACTTTATGGATCTTGCACACTTGTGGGATGACACGTTTGAACACAATACTCCCAGTGCATGTGTATATTCCACTACTTGTAAACATTTTATGTGTCCTGGCTCTCTGGATCATTGTACCTAAGGAGAACATGCCTTCCATGCTAGAAGCCATGGCTTTGAACACGCCCATCTTGTGTTGCCATTTTTTCATGCAGCTGGACACAAAAGAATGCAAAGCCCAAATGTATGATGGGTACATGCTGCCTTCTCATGAAAACCTCCCATGTAAGTCGCAATTTCTGGTCCTGGAGTTTGATGCACATATTTCTCAGTGTGGGAGGCTGACAGCAAAGCTCTTTGATACCAAACAACCTACCACTAGGATCCACACTTATTTCAAAGAAAGCTCACTGTGTCTGGCACAGAGTAGGAACTTGACACATATGGAAGGTGGTAAAAACAACCATGATCTTTGATGGAAAGTGTTCTTCCCCAGTGTCTTCAAACACTGGCTTATGAGCCTTATAAAACAGTTTTGAAAATCAATGTACTCATCTGTGCATTTTTAAGTTGACATACAAAAATTTTCATCATCATAAATTTAAATAAGTTTATTTCTCATTAATAGGAGATAGAAGATGTTAAATATTTTATATAATGAAATAAGATGAAGATTGACTATAATTTGAAAAATATTTTATAATAGTATTGTATGAAACAAAATTTCATTATGTTATTGAACAAAGCATGCCACTTCTGAAAGATATCAGGTGAAATTTTTGGTTTTGTGTTTGATTTGTTGTATTTTAGCAAATCTGATAGTTTTTCAAATTTTGCATTTTAAAGGATCAACATCACAAACCTATTCTACTTTGGATATTCTAAATTATGAGCACCCTCAAGTCAATATGCCTTTCTTCTTTCAGAAATATGTGTAGGACAGGGAAAAACAAAACCTTATGAGCTTAAGGGCTCTGGTTTATCATTAATTTTAATTTATCCTATTATTTCATACCACCTCACCCTTTTAAAACAAAATTTCTCAAAGTAGCATCTACTACTGTGTCAGCAATATCTGGGATTTTTGTGGGGGAAAAATGAGGAGATTTTAAAGACAAACTAGGAGATGCTTATTTGGTAGATCTAGATTTAGAATCTATAATATTTAAAAACCTGGGACAATACATAGGAACATGCATTTTTATAAGCTGCCCAGATACTGTTATGTGTTCTAAAGTGTGGGATTCAGACTTCTGGTCAAGATGTCAGCGTAGGTAGATGTGCTCATGTCCTCTCAGGACAATAAAATCTATCACTAAATTATAGAATAATCACCCTTGAAAACCACCTGAAGACTAGCTGGACAGAATTCCTATAACTAATGATGTAAAGAAGAAGCCACATTGAGATTAGTAGGAAGGGCAGAGACATGAAACACATCCACATGTGGCAGTTAACAGTCAGGAGAGATATCTCAGATGTAGAGTTCCCCCATGAGGAGTGAAGGGTCCCAGCCTCACATCAGGCTCCCCAGTCAAGACCACCAGTGCTGAGGAGTCCTCAAAATATCTGGCTGTGAAAATCAATGGGGATTCTGTCTGAGTGAGATGTAGAGCTGCTGGGGTCTCAGAATTCCTCTTAAAAGGACCTGTGCATGGACTTACTTACCGATGAACTGAGACCCTCTGACCTCCAGTGCTGGGCAGTAGCTTGAAAAGCACCAGAGGAATATGGGGAGGAACCGAATTGTCTGGAAGGACAGCCCTCTTGGGACTAAAGTACAGGTAAGCACCACTGTGCCTTTGCTGAGTCCTCCACCCACCCAGCAGGTGCAGGGGAGTACCAAATTTGAGCCTCCATCAAACTCACCCCATCCTGGTGATTGTCTGAGAATCTGTCCCACCCAATTCATGTATGAGCTAAAATCCCTTTCAGCAATTGTTACTTAAGAGGGGCTAGCCTCGGCCTGCTTGATGGATCTCCCTAAAATATTTGAAAGATCCACAAATCCCAAACAAACTGTGGCTGACCTCTGAGTGTTCTGTACCTCTTGCAAAGCAGCCCCCAGCCTGGCACTAATATCACCCAGCCTTGGTTCGAAGCATAGCTTCTCACAGGTGACTTCAAGCCCAGCATAGGCAATTACCAACTACAGAATGCGTTGTAGCTCCTACTAGGTGGCCCAGGGCAGGGCACAGGCAGTGGCTGAACTTGGCCTGCACCAGACACCCTATTGGAGAGGCCATATAACCAAAACACCTGGTGATCAGCTTCAGACCACCATGGAGCACCATCCAATTAGCTCTGCAAGTGACATGCCCAAAGGGTGGAATCAGCAGGCACCAGTACCCTGCTACACTGAATCTGACTCTGTGGGGTCAGCCTTCACACAACAACTTGTCTACTATAGTCAGAGTCAGTCTTCACAGCCAGTCAGCCTGAGGGTCAGTCCACTCACTGATGTATCAACAGCAATCAAGGCTCAATAACAGGAGGGCACACACAACTCACACAAGGGACAAACCCAGAGTACCTGGCTAAGGCAATCAGGTAGACTGTGCCACTGGACCCCACAAAACACCTTCCATGCAAGGCCACCCTGCCAAGACTGAGAGATATAGCAGATCTACCTAATATATAGAAACAAACATAGAGAGGCAGCCAAAATGAGGAGACAAAGAAACATGTCCCAAATGAAAGAACAGGGGAAAACTCCAAAGGGGGATGTCAATGGGGATGTTAAAATCCTCTACCATGATTGTATTAGTGTGGATCTTTCTCCATATGTCCTTCAATATTTGCTTTATATATTTTGATGTTTCTACGTCTGATGTGTAAATATTTACAAAAGTTATATCCTTTTATTGGATTTAACCCTGTATCATTATGTAATTTCCTTCTTTGTGTAACTGAATTAAAGAATACATAAGAAGAAATCAACGGCAGATTAGATAAAGCAGAGGATCTACTCAGCAATTTGGAAACAAGGTAGCAGAAAATGCCCAATTGAAACAAAAAAACAAATAAGAGGATAATTTAAGGGACCTCTGGGAAAACATCAAGTATACCAACATTTGCTTTATAGGGGTAAGAGAAAGAGAAGGGCGCAAAAGAATTGAAAACTTATTTGAAAAAAATAATGATTGAAAATGTTCCTATCCTGATGAAGAAAGAGTCATAAAAGTCCAGGAAGTGCAGAAAGACCCAAACAAGATGAACCCAAAGAGACCCACACCAAAACACATCACAATTAAAGACAAAAAGCAAATCTGAAAAGCAGCAAGAGAAAAGAAAGCAGCTAGTTATCTACAAGCGGGCTCCCCATAAGACTGATTTCTCAGCAGAAGCTTTGCAGGCCAGAAGGAATTGGCCCAAAATATTCAAAGTGATACAAAGCAAGGACTTACAACCAAGATAACTCTACTCAGCAAGACGATCATTTACAATTGAAGGAGAGATAAAGAGTTTCCTAGACAAGAAAAACTAATGAGTACATTACCACCTAATGACTATTACAAGAAATGTTAAAAGAACTTCTTTAAGAAGAAGAATATATATATATATATATATAATAAAATAGCAATATCTACATACCTACTAACAATTACTTTAAATGTAAATACATTAAATGTTCCAATCAAAAGACATATGGTACCTGAATGGTTAAGAAAACAAGACCTTGCTGCCTACAAGAGAGCCACTTCAGATCAAAAGACACACAGACTGAAAGTAAAGAAAAGGAAAATGATATTTTATGCAAAGGGAAACAAACAGACAAACAAAAAACCTGTGATTGCAATACTTATATCAGTCAAAGTAGACTTTTAAAAAAAAGGGTACAACAAAAGACAAAGAAGGAAATTACATAATGATACAGGGTTAAATCCAATAAAAGGATATAACTTTTGTAAATATTTACACATCAGACGTAGAAACATCAAAATATATAAAGCAAATATTGAAGGACATATGGAGAAAGATCCACACTAATACAATCATGGTAGAGGATTTTAACATCCCCATTGACATCAAAGTATAGATCATCCAGACAGAAAATCAACACAGAAACAGTGGCCTTAAGTGATCCGTTGCACCAGATTGATTTAATTGATATTTTTAGAGCATTTCACCCCAAAGCAGCAGAATATACATTCTTTCCAAGTGCACATGAAACATTTTCCAGGATAGACTACATGTTAGGTTACAAACATACCAAGCATCTTCTCCATTCACAATGGTATCAAACTAGAAATCAATTACAAGAAAAAAAATGGAAAAATATACAAACACATGGACTAAATAACATGCTACTAAACAATGACTAGGTTAACAGTGAGATCAAGAAAAAAATCAAAAGATACCTTGAGAAAAATAATAATGAAAACATAACGATCCCCAAATCTATGGGACACATCCAAAACAGTTCTGTGAGGGAAATTAATAGCAATACAGGCCTATCTCAAAAAAAAAAAAAAAAAAGAAAAGAAAAAGAAAAACTCAAACGAATAATCTAACTTTATACCTAAAGGAACTAGAAAAAGAAGGAAAAACAAAGCCCAAATTTCAATGAAACCAATAGCTGGTTCTTTGAAAAGGTAAACAAAATTGATAAACCTTTAATCAGATTCACCAAGAAAAGGAGAACCCAAATAAAATCAGAAATGAAAGAGAACTGACAAGTGACACCACAGAAATACAAAGAATTATAAGAAAATACTATGAACAATTATATGCTGCCAAATAGACAATTTGGAAGAAATGAATAAATATTTTTAGAAATATACAATCTTTCGAAACTGAATCAAGAAGAGCAGAAACTGACCAGACCAATTACCACCAATGAAATCAAATCGGTAGTCAAAAAAATCCCAACAAACAAGTCTTGGATCAGATGGCTTCACAGGTGAATTTTACCAAATATTCAGAAAAGAATTACCATTCATTCTTCTCAAACTATTCCAAAAACATTCAAGAGGAGGGAAGTTTCCTAAGCTCATTTTATGAGGTAAGCATTGTCCGGATTTCAAAACCAGAAAAAGACATTACAAAAAAAAAAAAAAAATTATAGGCCAATATTCTTGATGAACATATATGCAAAAATCCTCAACAAAATATTAGCAAACCGAATTCCACAATACATTAAAAAGATGATACACCATAATCAAGTGAGATGTATTTACACCATATAAACAAAATGAAAAAAAAAAAGATCATTTCAATAGATGCAGAAAGAACATTTGACAAAATCTAGCATCCATTTATGCTAAAAGCTCTCAAGCAAAGTGGGAATAGAGGAAACATATTGAAACATAATAAAGGTCATATATGACAAATCCACAGCTAACATCATATTTAATGGTGAAAAGCTAACAATTTTTCCCTTAAGGTCAGGAACAAGACAAAGATATCCACTTTCAACACTTCTATTCAACATATTATTGGAAATCCCAGCCTCAGCAATAAAACAAGAAAAAAAAGACATCCAGATTGTAAAGGAAGAAGTAAAACTCATTATTTGCAAGTGACATGATACTATATATAGAAAACCCTAAAGATTCCACCAAAAATTGTTAGAACTGATAAATGAATTTGGTAAAGTAGCAGGATACAAAATTAACATTCAGAAATTGGTTGCATCAGAAATTGGTTGCAATAAAGAACTATCAGAAAGAAAAATTAAGAAAACAATTTCATTTACAATTGCATCAAAAAAAAAATCTGAGAATAAATTCAACCAAGGAGGTAAAAGATCTGTACTTAGAAAATTATAAGACATTGAAGAAGATACAAATAAATGGAAATATATACTGTGCTCATAGATAGAAAGAATTAATATCTTTAAATTCTCCATACTACACAAAGAAATCTACAGATTTAAAGCAATCCCTATCAAAATATCAATGACATTTTTCACAAAACTAGAACAAATAATCCTAAAATATATATGGACCTCAAGAGACCATGAGCAGTCAAAGCAATCTTGAAAACAAAGTTGAAGATATTGCATGATATCAAACTTTACTTCAAGGCTATAGTATTCAATACAGCATGGTATTGGCATAAAAACAGACACATAGATCAATGGAACAGAATAGAGAACTCAGAAATAAACCCAAACCTATATTTTCAGTTAATGTATGATAAAGGAGGCAAGAGTATGCAATGAGGTAAAGAAGTTCTGTTCAATAGATGGTGTTGAGAAAACTGAACAGATACATGCAAAAAAATAAATAAAACTAGACCACTTTCTTACATCATACACAAGAATAAAATCCAGGTGGATTAAAGACAAGTGTAAGACTCAAAACCATAAAACTTCTAGAAGAAAACACAGGCAATAAACTCTTTGACATTGCTCTTAGTAATATTTTTTGATGTTGCCTCAGGCAAGAGAAACAAAAGAAAAAATAAACAAATGGGACTACACCAAACTAAAATGCTTTTGCACAATAAAAGAAACCATCAACAAAACGAAAACATTACCTGCTGAATGGGAGAAAATATTTGCCAATGATAAATCCAATAGAGGATTAATATACAAAATTTATAAGGAACTCATACAACTGAATATCCCCAAAACCAAAAAATT